>NC_134840.1:95519106-95824875 GCF_965363235.1 Mytilus galloprovincialis
TATGAACCAATTATATCATTTATACACCTTTAAAAGAAAACAAAATCATTAACCAAAGCGATAACTGTAAAACAGGTCAACAGGTTTTACTGAAATTTACAAGGTATATGGAGCTTGGCATGATGACTACTTTTAGGCTTCTAAGTTTTCTTTTCTTACTATAACTGTAAGATATTATCAAAAACGACTGTTTGACTGCTGTTGGATAATTTAGAATCGATATCTATGTTGGTTTGTTGGTTGATGAACTGAAAATCAGAACGTTAACGCTGTTGTTTGTCTGTTGTTATTTTTCAATTTATGCCATTTTACGCTTTAGTTTGAATTTCCGTTTGGATATTGTTCCCCTCTCTTTTATAGTAGACATGAGATGAAGCAGAGACACATTTTGGTTCAAATTAGTTAAATCAGTTTGAAAGAAAATTTTGAATAAATTAACGGACAACAGACAGATGATAAACAAATAAGGTACAACCAAACGGTTGACAGACACAAAGTGAGTACAACAGCTAACATGACCCTTTGTGCACTGTAGGTCAGAAAGAAAAGATAATTGTGACTAGCATGGCATACAGTGAAACCTGTAAAAAAAACTAATTCCATTTTGTATGAAGATTTTAGTTTACAAAAACTTAAGTTTACTCATGACTTGGTGGCTACAGATTGAGATTTGACTGCCCAATCAATAACAAGGCATTGAACTTACCAGGTGAACACGTGAACAGAAGGTTCCACTGAGTCGCATTTATAACATGTTTCTTTTTCAAATCAAACAGTTTGTTGTATGACTTTTTCAAAGTAGAGTCCAAACATGATGGGTGGAATTCACGATCAAACAAGGCTCTAGCTGCACGTGGCGAAATCCCTGTCAGCAATAAACTCATTCTAACATAGTTTTCTTCCTCTGGAGAAAGAGAAGCCATCTTTTTGAATAGTTAATTCTTTAAACAAAAGTTCAGACTGTTTGTATTACACAGAAATGACAAAGGACCGTCATAAAACAACGTTGTAGATGGTTATAGCTTGCCTTCTTTTTTATTATTGTTGATATGAATAAAATCTGACGTTGATATCTCAAATCAAATGTCCATTATTTCCTGGAAAAGAGTAACACATATATTTTTATGACAATGAAGGAACAAGGTACAATTAAGCTTCATTTTAATAAAATTATAAAATTGTTAAATGTAAAAAAAAAATACCAATCTACGAGGACAATTCTAAATTGAAATTGCAAAAATCAAAAGCTCAAACACATCAAACGAAGTGATGCCTTCTGTTATAATCTTGACTAAGTATAGGCGTTTTCTTCTGTAGAAAATGGTGGGTGAACCTGATAGTTCCTATGGGTTATTTTGTACGACATGAACATTTATTTAAAAGTGTTTATTATACTCATCTAATTGATTTCAGCATATATTCGGGACAAAATTTTAATAAATATATATAAATAGTTATAAGTGTTTTCTATCTCGGAAATTCCTCTTAATATATTTCAAATTAAATCACATTGTTTTTAAACATTGTCAAACTTTTATTAAGTTCCGATTTTGATGAAAATTTTTCCGGTTTAACTTATAAATGTGTACAGTTTTTATGATTATTATGAAAAACATTTATGATATGTTATAACTATTAAGAATCATTATGTGTATATACAAATATTGAAATAAAGTGCAATCTATTTATTATAAATAAAAAAATCCATATGATTTTTTCGTGGAACAACTCACAATATTTTTAAAACTTTTTAAAGACATAGTTAAGTCTGCCTCATATCTTGATTTACATCTAGAAATTGAAAATGAGGTTCGATTGAAGAAAAAAAAAACACTTTAAGATAGCAAAAGAGATGATTTCAGCTTCCCTATTGTGACATTTCTATGTAGCAACATTCCTGCAGAGCGTGCATACGTAGTATATATCTCACAATTGTACGATATTTCCGGGCTTGTATTTCCTATCATGATTTCCTTGATAGAGGGTTGCTGCTTACTAGAAAGCTATTAAACCAATAGTTCTAAATGCTGAAGTTGAAATCCTCCTTTTGTTAATTTTACAGATGCAATCACGAGTTGGTTGACCGTTATGGAATATCCGTTTCACAGATGATATCAGATATGTTTCATATATAGTAACTACAATCCAGTTCCCTTTTTCACGAATGTGTCCTGCCGAATTAGACTATTGACCGGGTTTGTAATAACATAAGCCACACGACGGGTGCCACATGTGGAGTAGGATCTGCCTACCATTTCGGAGCACCTGAAATTATTCTTGGTGGGTCGTGTTGCCTAGTTTTTAGTTTTCTATGTTATGTCGTGTGTACTATTATTTATGTTTGTCTGTTTATATTTGAGCCATGACGTTGTCAGTTATGCGTTTGAATGTTCCTCTGATCTCTTCAACCCCTATTTCAAACAATTTGATATAATTGAACTTTGACAATTTTATATTTCTCTTTCTCAAAAAAAGATCATCGACCGTAAAAAACAATATGCTGTATCTGTTATTTCTTAAACTATTTGTTACTGTATATGTTTTTTTTATTAATTTGGTTAAACTCTGGTCAAGTAATTATGTTTAAATGAAGCAAGGAGTACATGTTTGTACGTAAGCACTGCAGGAACATAGATTAAGTTGAAGGCCGTTCGATAAGCAATAGTTGTTAATTTATGTGACATTTTGTCTCTTGTGGAGAGTTGGCTCATTGGTAGTCATACCACATCTTTTATTTTATTTACTTTCATTTCTCCACCTCTACTCTAACATACTAAATGTATTGATATGAATTCCTAGTTTGATAACTCGTTTAAAACATGCCATGCTGGTACGTGGAAGAAATAAACAAGAGGTTCCAAGGAGACTGTGTCGCTCACCTGATATTTTTATTTACAATCGATGTATGAAATAATGCAACCGATATACGTTTGCTTTTGTTTCAGAGATATACGTCAAAAACTGAGTATTCCCTATGTTCTATTTTTAGCCATGTATGCCATTTTGGTTGGCAGACATGTTCATTGGACACATTTATTAGATACCCTAATGCTGATTTTGCCAAGTTTGGTTCAATCTAAAGTAAAAAGGAGAAAATTTGTGTAAGATTAAAAAAACTGACGAAATTTTTATAAAATTTATCTTTAAAGGACTTAACTCCTTGTGGGGTCAATTGACCATTTTGATCATGATTTCTTATTCATAGATCTTACTTTGTTGAACATTATTGTTGTTTACAGTTTATCTCTATCTATGATAATATTCAACATAATAACCAAAAACCTCCTAAAAAGAGGGACGAAAGATACCAGAGGGACTGTCAAACTCATAGATTTAAAATAAACTGATCACTAAATGCTTTTTTTCAGAGATACGAGCATAAATCTACTTTTTTTTTCTATGTTCTATTTTTAGCCATCGCGGACATCATGGTTGAATGGCCGTATCGTACACATTTTCTAAACTAGATACCTAAATGATGATCGTGGCCAAGTTGGGTTAGATTTAGCACAGTGGTTTCAAAGGAAAAGATTTATGTAAAATTTAACAGACGACGGACGAGGGACGCTAAGTGATTAGAAATGCTCCCTTTGCCAAGTGGGCCAGGTGAGCTAATAAAATGGTGTATAAAAAATATGAATCGGAAAAATGGTTAATCAAAATTGAAAGCTTTACATTTCGAAAATTAATATAACGATATCAAACTTTAAAGGGGATATTCTTCTCTTACCACATATTTCTGTATCCTTCATCATTATATTCATGATTGCAAGTTTTGTTTGACTTAGAACTGATTAAAATCTATAGGTTCCTGTTCAGACACTTGTAACACATTTCCTTTTCACACATCAGGTTTTCCTATGTAAGTATCTTCTTTCCTCTATATATTCCCCCAATAGTTGGAGTACACACGCTTTACCAAGTGAATGTTGGTACATACTAAAATCAATAGGAAAGTTAAATATTATATATATGACTTAGTTCTGTAATATGTGTATTTACTGTGACGGAAATATGTCCGACTTAAATTGTCGCCCTAAATATTGTTTGTGTATCTATATGCATATAAATTTCTCCTTGGATGGAACACTATCTGTTACACATGTTACATTGATAATAACTCCGGTTTATGAATATAATTGTTTTCAGCTTACACCACTATTTCAGAAAAAACATTAATCCAGAAATAGAATATCAACCAGCACTGAAGAATTTATGGTTTCCATTGTTAATCATAGTACAACAACAGTGCGTTTAATTATGTCAGATATTATTTACTTTTTGAATTTACATTAGAGTTCGATTGTATTGTTGAAACTTGTTTACTGTATATGGTGAGTTGATATTACATATATTCTCATTAAAGTCTATTGTAGACAAATATAAAACTAAAAAAAAGAAAATTTTTGCAGCATTTATAGATCTGCGAAAAGCCTTTGATACTGTCTGGAGGGAGGGTTTATTCTACATTCTACTCCAATACAGACTTCCAGGCAAACTTTTTAACGTCATCCAATCAATGTATAATGACAACAAATGCAGAATTAAATTTCAAAATGGTATTAGCCATGAATTTATATCAAATTGCGGAGTAAAACAAGGGGATGTACTTAGCCCCACTTTGTTTAATATTTATATAAATGGCCTTGTAAATGACCTTGATCATGCAAACACTCAACCAATTATTATAGGAGATGTTAAACTAACATCATTATTATATGCAGATGACATTATTTTATTGTCTGAAACCCAAGAAGGGCTACAAAATGCACTAAATGAGTTAACTAAATCTTGTTCCCTATGGAAACTTGATGTTAACAAACAAAAATCAAAAATTATAATATTCAATTCTAATGGAAAATCTCATTGTAATTATTTTAAAGTAGAAAAAGAACATCTTGAGACTGTTAAATCTATTTGTTACCTTGGAATAACTATAAATTGTTCAGGAAGTTTAAATCATTCAAAAAAAAATCTTATGGAAAAAGGAAGAAAAGCTTGGTTTAAAATTAAAAAAACAGTCTCTTTAGATAATTCCTGCAGTATGCTTGAAAAATTATTTGATACTTTAGTTGTTCCAATAACTCTTTATGGAAGTGAAGTTTGGGGTGTAAGCCAAGTGTTCAAAGATTCAGATCCATTTGAACATTTACATATTAAATTTATTAAAGAAATTTTAGGAGTACAGTGCAAAACAACAAATGTAGCCTGTTTAACTGAGACAAACAGAATCCCTTTGTACTTTAAAATTCACCTTTCAGCTATAAAATTTCTAAACCACATTGTAAACTCTCCTAACACTTTAGTCCATAAAATATATAATAATGTAGAGAAAACAAGTAAATGGGTTAACATTGTAAAAGACTGGTTAAATAAATTAGGTTTTGGTCATCTCACTTTTAATACTTTTAATTTAAAATATCACATAAATAGTATCCAACAAAGAATCTATGACCAGGCTTATCAAATTATGAATTGTTCTATCAATAAATGTGAAAAATTAAATTTCTTTTGTCATACTAAAAGAATTAGAAAAAGGCCCCCATATATTGATATATGTAAATTCAAAACCGACCGATCAGTTTTCAGTAAATTTAAACTAAGTGCGCATTCCCTAGCAATTGAAAGAGGGCGTTATACCAACATTGAAAGAAATAAACGCATTTGCTTATCCTGTAACAGACAAGAAATTGAGGATGAATACCATTTCTTCTTAATCTGTCCATGCTATAAATCATTAAGGGATACCTATATACAAAATATTAATAAAAATCTTAATTTCAATTTTATTAAATTGCAGTCCACTATAACATTAAATCATTTGACTGTACTTTTAAATAGCAGTCTACCAGTCATTATAAAAATCACCATAAAGTATATTAATGATTGTCTTTTATTAAGAACATCTGTGTAACTTTGTTTAATATGCAACCTAATTTTTGTTTGTGTTCTTTTTTATAATTGTTCATGAACATTAACAATGTGTAAACTGTTGATATTTATAGCCTTTTTCTTCTTCGCTGTGAATACCACTGTCACTCTAATATAGTTATAATCAATTTAACTATTGTCAGTTTATTGTTTTAATTTTGTATGCCATAACCATTTAATGTAAATGTGTTTGTGCGAATAAAATATTGTCTATTGTCTATTGTCTATTACGTGATGATTCTGATTGCGTTCTAAATTTTAAACCTGGTATCTATGAGTTTATTTACCTGTATACATTTCAAATTTTTGAGTTGTAAACATGATACAGTCGGTTCCGGTTAATTTTTTCCCTGATTTACAACCATTTTTTTAACATGAACTACTTTGCCCCCCCCCCCCCCCCCCAACCCCAATCCCTGATCTAGAGTTTGTGCTAGAGATTCAATATCACCTTTAAGCTTTGAGTTGCAGGACATTTTGGATCGTAGTTTCTTGCAACAGGCTTTCAAGACTAAATAATGCACATTAGACATAACATGTGCAGACTGTGGATTGTAAAATGTACACTTTTGAAAAGATACACATAGGTTTACATACCGTACATAAACATTAAAAATTTTCTTAAAATAGAAACATGGATTTAAGAAATAAACTGTGACCTTTTATATTAGAGTTCCAATTCAAATCGATTCACAGGTAAACAAAATTGCGGAATAATCGTATGCTTTATAGATATAAATTTGAGGGAAATGTATATTGATTTCGTGAATGTTTTGTGAATGCTGTGAGGTTATTATAAAAATACATGTAAAACAAGTTCGCCGTAATTTTGTGGCAGATTGATATGTGTCATAGTGAATAACTGCAAGTCGACCTCTCTACCATTAAAGCTTCCGTAATTTCTTGCTCCTTTAAAATAAGTCACTCCTTCCAGCTTGTCTCATTAAAATCTAACAATTGCAAAGTGTTTTCATAAATTATTTACTCCAAATATACTACAACGACAAAAAAGAAATTGATATATTAAATACTATATACAAAAATAATTTCATTATTAACCAATAATACATAGAACAGCATGTTTATCGTGATAAGATAAAACAAAAAGTATACTTGGAAAGCTGGCATCGATTTTTTAACATTTCAGTTTTTCCGTTTGATTTCCGGATAAATTTCTTCTTTTTTATTGTTCTATTGATAATCAGATCAGATGGATGAATAGGATAAAAACTAAATGTATGGCTTTATTAAAATAAATATCCAAGGTTTCCATTCGCCTATAATAATAATAAAAGTAATAATATATAATCAGCAAACTTCTAATCAGAAAGCCATTTTTATCAGACTCGATGTTGAGCAAACAATCTAATCGCGAGAGGAGGGCTTCGTTGACAGAATGTTTTAAGCTTCCTCTATATTCATAGTTACTTTCTTGATAACTGTCCCTATCGGGAATAGGACACAACCGATAAAAGTACACATTCTACAACTACGTTATTGTCTATAGATCTAAGACAGCGAAAACATTCCGTAGTGAGTTGGGACACTGATTTATCAAACGGTCAACAAATGTATAAGTCTGATGTAGTGTCGGTTTCAATCTTTTTTCCTTATATCTTTGTTTGAGTAGTCGTTGTGTAAGAAGAACAACCCTGTTTATGAAGTCCGTAAAATGTGAACATTCACAAGCGTAACGTACTTACTGATATGCGAAAGCAAATTTTCAGATCTAACATTGTTGGGTTGATGTTTAGACCAGTTTATACATATTGTACACAACCATGTATCACGATCATTGCTAGTGATCCGATGGAGAAATCTGTTGTAGAGTTGTCACTGACTCAGACGTACTTATAAATATGATTATTTTCTGTGACTATATCATGCATAAATTTGTAGGATCCTTTACTATAGATAATTGAGCTGATCTGTAACAATAACATCTCCATGCCTTATATATCATGAACTGTATTACGACGCTAGATTAAAACTGACGAGGAAAGGTAACACCCTGCCACCGAAAGCTTTGTTATTGTGAAGCCAAGGTGGTCGTGTGGTGTAGCGGACCTGATACTGTGCAGGCGATTTGGTGTCACGATATCTTAGTAGCATGGGTTCGAATCCCGGCGAGGGAAGAACAAAACAAATTGCGAAAGCAAATATACAGATCTAACATTGTTGAGTTGGTGTTTAGACGAGTTGTATAAACCGCCATACGAAGGAGCCGAGGGTTTGTTTCTGCTAAGAAATAGAGAGTAAGAAAGTCGAATTCATCACGTTTGTCATCGTTTCTAGTTTGAAGTCGTCCATCTATGTCAATATACTGTGGTTTCATTTATTTTCGTGTGTATCAATTTTCGTGGATTGAGGAAATTTTGCATTTTTGTGAATATTTGATTTCATGGTTTTGTCAATCTCCGCATACATAGCCTATGGAAATTTCGTTGAACATTTGAAACCGTTGACTACCTGTAAGCACAAAACCCACGAAAATTGGTATCCAATGAATATTTATAAATTCACAGAAGAGTAAAAATAAAGATTTAAATCAGAACTTCTACTTTAGTAGTATTTTTTTTTTCTTTAAAATGTCCTGTACCAACACAGGAAATGGCCATTGTTATATTATATTTCGTTTCTGTGTGTGTTATAGAAAAGGACATACAACTTTAGTTTGTAACCTGTAACATAAAATCAAACAGACCTAGGTTATTTTAATTGCATGATGTCGCTATATATTCATAGTTATGTTTATGTTTATATCTGATTATATGATCATCGGCTGTCTTCGGATGTCATCTCGATGTTTAGTTAGTTGATTATGTGGTCGTCGGCAGTCTTCGGATGTCATCTCGATGGTTAATAAGATAAGACCTAACTATATCAGCTATCATTTGATTTTATTTCAAACATGTTCTGCTGTTCACTGGATATAATGATGTATAAAATTTCGACGTGAGTTTACAGTTCATTCAAGATTGCTTATTAGGTCCTTGATATATTTAAAATGTAGGACTGTGTGTATCTTCTGCATAAAACTGTCTTTCTTGATTGTTTTCATTAAAATATGGATTTATAGTTGAGTACTACACAGATTCTAGTTTTTCCCTCGTTATAATCCATATAATTTCAATTTAAGTTTAAAAACACTTAATGTGAATCCGTATGCATGGATCACTATATTTGGACATGTGATGTCTACACATTAATATACACCAAATGTATATTATTGAGTCCATGGATTTTTAGACTTAACTGTAATTTGGAAAAACATTTCAGTATGATAGAAATCAAATAGAAGAATTTGAATCAAATCGATGAACCTGAGTTTCTCAGTTAATACCGCTTTAAAGGAAAAAAGGGCTCATTTATTTCTTAAAGAAAATTGTTTCCTGAAGATTTCCGGGGTTTACTCCGTAGATCTTTAGTAAAAAGTTCTATAAGAAATATTCATCCATAATCTGGGACTTCTTGAAAGGGTAAAATAAACTTGAGTGTGTTGCACTTTTATTGCGCCTTTAATAGCATCGGCCCTTTGACTTACAACTCTCTAAGTTTTTCATTGTTTACGATTTCAAGGTCTCCAGTTATAACACGACCAACAGGACTATAATTGCAGTAGCACATGATTAATCAGGAGGTTTGTATTTTACATTCCCTGTGGTTAAGGTCTCTTTATACCCTCTTGCACTTTTAAAAATATGCAACAATTGGTTAGATGTAGGTGTGGGAGTTTCTCGCTGCATTTCCATTCTCAAATTTATATGAAATGACAAATGTAGCTTTGTCTTTCATTTTCAATTATTCCGATATTGTTTTCTGAAGACTTTTATTGGGAAACAATTGCATATATTAACGTTATCCAAACCCTTATTAACAAATTCTACATCAAAATAACTACGTTTTTCATAATTTTTTGAAATTAGGTGGCACTGGTAAGTGGTCAGCAGCCCAGTAGTCGGCACTATTGGTGTTGAAATGAATTAGTATTGATATGGTCATACTTGTGAAATAATTGTTTACAACATTTTAAATAATTCTAAAAACTGCATATTTTCTACCCTAAGAATAGACTTCCTTTCATGTAGCTGCATTTGGCAGAATCTTTCGGAATTTGGTTGCTCAGTGCTATTTAACTTCATACAATATATTGTCTCTTAACTTTTTGGCTTTTGATTCGAGCGTCAATGATGAGTTTTTTGTAGATGAAACGTGAGTGTGGTGAACAAGTTTCTAAGACCTAGTATATTTGTCCGTCTGACTATCATCTATTGTTGGTTCCAGATTTATGGCAGATTTCTTTTTTGGAAACTAATTAGCACATCTTATGATTTATCCTACGATTTCTCAATTTCTTTTGATGCAACGTCATCGACAACAACTTCACACAATTTATTTTAACACAATTGTTGTTTGAGGCCACAGGAATCAGGGTATTTCCTTTCAGTAAATGAGTTTTATTCATCAAAACTATGCGTCGAATGTTGCTTACTTTTTTTGGATTAAATGAAGTCATGTGTATATATTACTGCATACAACACTCGTTCAAACCAAGTTTTTTAAAGTGTCAAAAACAAATCTCTTTTCTAATATTACTATATTTCACGAGGATTAAAATTATGCAATATAAAATAATATATTAATGATTCAATGAACTCATATTTTATTTCAGCTACAAATTTAAATTTGTTAATATTCACCTTTTAATTTCTCGAAAATTTTTTCGAACGAAGACCGATTTGGAGTTTGGAGCATTAAATATACATGTGTCGGTTGTTGAAAACTATATGTAGACCAAAAGATATCTTTAACAAAAATGGGAACCCTTTCTTTGGATCTTGCTATTAAATGACTTAGATAAAACCTATTTTATTACCTATTTAAATCACATATAAATCTCAAATATGCAAAACAAATAACAATCTGGTGCAAGTGGGGCGATTTTCTACATTAACCTTCATCAAGAACACTCAAACCAAATGATTGCAAAGCTAACGTTGTATAATGAGTATTTTAGTACTTTCGTCGTGTACCACCAAAACGGTCTTAAATAGATATGTTATAGTGTATCTTTCTATGTTGTAATATTTTAGGTTTTTGACGTACTTAGACGTAACACACCTTAACATTTCAACAAAAAATGGTCATTGTTATCTCCCGTTGACCATTTAACTTGTGAATTAAAAACAAATCGTATATTTTAACGTATGAAGTACACCTTAACTTGGTCGTTGTGAAATTGTGTTTGTCTCCCTTTCTCCATTTAGTTCAAATCTATTTGAAATAGCGTATTCCAAGAGCGAGAGTTTACACTTGTCTTATATCTGAACATACGAAAAGGCAAATATTGTTCGCAATGAACACAGATATATTTTGAATTATATCCATGTACAGTTAACATTTTTCCTATTTTCATACAAAAAGAGTTTCTTTTAAACTAATATGTAAATATGCGTGCCGAGTTCAAAGAGTATACGGGATAATGAGTTTTTGAAATCTATATAAAATCTAATAGGGTAAAGTCCATCGAAGATTAAGGACCTTGTACAAGTTTAGTAATCTAGGTAAATATATACATGAAGGTTTTAATGTTTTTCTAATATTTAGGCATATCAAAATACCTAGATTATTTAGGAGTTCTTTTATTTTATTGGCTTTAACATAAGTAAGGCCTTTTGTTAATATATGTCAGATTACCATATCTTATTGATAACTCAACTTTTCTTTTTTTTAAATGAGTGATCCGTGTCGTGTGTTCAATGATCTATCAAGAAAAGCAGTTTGAAAACTTTTATCTGGAAAATTCATTATGGCAAGTGAAAAAAAAGATATCGCGGTTTGATAAATTTTCCATGTATAGAATCCCTTGATGCAGATTCAAGAGTGTCAACAGAGGTCTTATACGAACGGACGGTCCGACGGACAGGCAAAGGGATTGACGGTACTATTGTGTTACTATTACCCTTCGAATCATCGCTGGGGAAAGGTAATTACTCTGAAAAAAATGCTGTCACGGGGAGAAAAAATTTCGGCATGTCGACAAAAAACTCCAAGGCGACATGTAAGTTATCCAAGGCGAGATACGGTACGCAGAATGGGAAATAATATCTTAACCATTGATGTCAACGAAACATGATTTGATTCTAAGATTATTGGACACTTGTACCACGATCAGCGTATTAATTTTAGAAATTGACTGTCACATGGCTATGTTGTTCTAAAAAATGTAGATAAGCTGTCAATCAAACCAAAACATTACCATAACAGGTGAGCCATGCCGACTAGGGTTTTTCGGAAAATAATGCTTTTTTTTTCCCTGTTGCATTGCCTTAAATATTGCAGCCAAATTTGGCATAAGCGACAATCAAAGCTGATAAAGCAGCATATTTGATTTGTTTAAAATTCGTGTATATGCTCAAAGGAGGTCCTATAGTAAAGACTTATGTATACCAATCTCTGAAATTACTTTTTGTATTGATTTCTGACAAATGCATTTGTATTTCTATCAATCAAAGGAAAACATATGATAGTATTTTTAAATCAAGAGTAATACATCAATAGCAAGAAATCAATATTTAAAGTATGTAAAATAACTTTTAAAAAGATTTATCCATTTACGACATAAATTTCTAACGTTTCCTATAGTGAGAATTCAATTTATATTGTTTAATTCGGGTAGTTACCAGACTATATCTGCTTCATGATAATCAAGACTACAACAAACTCGCATATATAGCAAACCCGTGGTTCTAAAGTGGTAGAGTAGTAACAGGGGCGGATCAAGACATTTCAAAGAGAGTGGTTCTAGAATAAAAGAAAAAAAACAATTGTTGTCTCCTGTTCCGTAATATTCACGTAATTTTCTAATTTTCCGAGAAAAAAAAGGTAGGATCCAATCACAGACCCCACCCCTGGTACAACTACTGAGTAAATTATTTGTAACTTTTCACTGTAGTACATGGTAAGCTTGCATGGTCTGCAGGGAAACATCGAATATTACCAATTGCAACGATACTGGACTTGCATGTGATCAACTGAAATTGATGCGCAGAATTCAATAAATGATGACCTGACATTTGACATAAATTTTAATTTGTTTGTATAAAGTTCATTTTATTTTCCGAGTCCTCTGTGTTTTTTAATAAATAATATAGCATTATTGTTCAGTGTATCTCTTTTACTCGATATATTTGAAAATTATTGTGTTTCAAATCATATAATCATGAGACAAACGTTTAGGTTATTTAATTTTTTTTTTAAATTAAACTTGATGAGAAAAATGTTTTCGTAGTGACGACGTAACACTTGTCACTAGTTATCAATAATCAGACTGAAACGGCCAAATCGAACTAAAAAGTTAATTTTAAATGACTGAGAAAAAATGTTTTGATTTTTCAGTTTTTACAGTAAAATTTTCAGATCACAGTCCTTGCTGTAATGTATATCAGTTGAGTTTGTTTTTAAAAGTCTCAATCACCAACACGACTTGGTATGATAAAATGAAAAGAACTCATCCAATCTTAATTGACCGCAAGGACTGGAAAATGGACTGAAAAGGTTTTTAAATCTTGATAATTTTATCTTATAAGAACGAGGAAAAAAATGTATCTTGCATCGCCTTATTCTGGAACTGTACTTAATCAATATTAAAAAAAAAGAAGATATGGTATAATTGTCAATGAGATAACTATCCATAATAGACCAAAATGACACAGAAACTAACAACTAACAACTATTGGTCACTGTACGGTTTTCAACAACGAGCAAGGCCAATACCGCACAATCAGCTATAAAAGGCCCCGAAATGGTTTTGTAAAGCAATTACAGATCATTTTTAAATTCAGTCCTTCTCTTTGAAAGTCCAACAGATAACTCAACTATACATGAGAGTTAATCTATACACTTGTAAACCTGTCGACCTATGCGTTTATCGCCTTTTTAACATGTCGACCTGCCAACCTGTTAAACTTTACTCTTGTCAACCTGTCGACCTTAACACTTGTCAACGTTGTAGACCTTTCTGCTGCCAATCTGTAAACCTTTCTAGTGTCAACCTGGTACTCTGTCAACTTAATATAATATGTACAAATAAACCGATTTACTTCTTAAGTTAAACTGATTTACTCCTCCGTTTTCCAATGGAACTACAGTTATCTTACTTGACCCGACCTTAAGAAGTATAGTATAGTCAGGTAGTTGAACTCCTTTCTATCAGTTCGATAGAACGCCGACCATGCTGATCTATTTGCCTTTATTCTGGTATAGTGAGGTCGATAAATTCCCTCAGTCCCGAGAAGACGGAAGACGGATTATTAGGGAAGGGGGTGCACGGATAAATTTGTTTCTAACTTTTTTAGCAAAATTTCAATTGAGTCTTATTGGGGGGGGGGGGGGGTTGATGCGGAGTATTTGTTTTTAAAAATTATCAAATGGGTACAATGTAGACCTTTTTTTAACTCAAGGTGCTGGCCAACTGTGAAATCTATTTCATTCAGTCAAAATCAGGGCCAGGAATATCTTCATTTTAAATTCACAAGCCCCTCCCCCGAAAATTGAATGGTCTGTGCGTTAAGGTACGTAAGTTTCGTTGGAAACTTAAAATTCTCTATTAATAATACCTTGCCCTAGGTTGTTTTACGTGTTAGTTTTTATGCCGTGGTAAGTCAAGAATTCGGTGTTGACATGAATATCAATCGTATGATCATTTGTTTTAGAAATTAACAATATGCACAATTAAGTATTAATTATTCTAAATTCTAGGGATTTTCTTATCCCAGGCATCAATAACCTTAGCTGTAATTGGCCCAGCTATTTGGAATTTTAGGTCATCAATGCTCATCAACTTTATACCTGTTTGGCTTTCTAACTGTTTCAGTTTGGGCGACACTGGTGAGTCTTATGTAGATAAAACGCGCGTCTTGGAAGATGTGTTGTGAGTGCCAATGAGACAACTCTCTATCCAAATAACAATTTTAAAAAAGTAAACCATTATAGGTCAATGTTCGGCCGTCAAAATTACTAGTGTAAAACCATTCAAATTGGGAAACCAACAGTCTAATCTATGTAAAAAAATTTAAAAAAACGAGAAACGAGAAACACGTATAAATTACATAAACAAATGACAACTACTGTCTGTTTATTTGTGTTTTTCTCTGTCCTAAAACATCTTGCATTTATTTGTACTGTAGTCCTGTCAGGTTATGTGTTTCTTTTAATGTTATATTTAACATTGCCATAAACGTGCGAGGTTTGGCTATGCACACAACCAGGCTCAACTCACCATTTTTGGTCTTAAAATGTCTTGTCCCATGTCAGGAAAATGACAGTTGTTATCTTAAAATTCGTTTCTGTGTGTGTTTCATTGCCGTTTGTTTGTTTGTTTTGTTTTTTTGTTGCGCGTTAGTGTTTCTGTTGTTTCGTTGTTTTCCTTTCATAGTTGCTGTGTTTCTCTCGGATTTGGCTTGTAACCCGGATTTGTTTTCTCTCAATCATTTAATGACTTTTGAACAGTGGTATACTACTGTTGCCTTTATTTAAACCCGCTGCATTTGTTTGCCCGTGTCATAAGTCAGAAACCAGATGTTCAGCGGTTGTCGTTTTTGTGGGCTTAGGTTGAGCTCATTCCTCGATTTTATATAAATTATTCTGTTGGTTTTCCTGTTTCAATGGTTTTACACTAGTATTGTTTTTCCCTTTATAGCTCGCTGTTCATTGTGAGCCAAGGCTCCGTATTGAAGGTCGTGCTTTGACCTATAATGGTTTACTTTAACAAATTGTGACTTGGATGAAGAGTTGTCTGATTGGCACTCATACCACATCTTTTTATATTTATTAAAAACAACAAATGTAACAGGTCAGCTTTTTCTGAGGGCGTTCTAATCATTCTTTCTTAATAATTTCGAAATTTAGCCTAGAATGTTATAAGTCAATACGATAAGAAAGCGAACTAACTTCTGAGCTGTTGTTGTCCATAAACCCCATAATTGACGTACAAAATTTAGAAACTACAAAAATAATTTAGTTTATATCATTTTTCATCTATAACACAATAAGTCAGTTTCTTACTCGTAAATAATTAATCATCAAATGATAAAAAGCCAGATTTTCATAAGCTAGAAAAATGCAAATCTGTCCAAAATACATTACTGACAGTGAAAGCTGATGAAATTATTAAACCTTTCTGATTAACGTCATTAATTTCAATTTGTTATATTGGTGTTATGTTTAATATAGCATATCTCCATGCATATAGGCATAAATGACATATTTGATTTTTGTTTAATGTTTACTCGAACGGTGTAACATGATATCCATGCCAGCAATTATATTGTTAGTAAATCAATCCAACGTTACTCAAAACATGGCATAACATGTGAAACCCTGTACTAAACTCTGATATTTAAAGTCCCGTAACCCTTGAACGGTAACACGGAAAAGTTGTAAATCATTAGAGATCTTGGTTTTATCAAACCCTTAAATAAAACAAAGTTTTGATAAAATCAACCCAGGCTTGAAGTAATTGTGTGATATGAGTTTTCCTCCGTCAATTCTATTGTTTTGTTAAAAATAACTTGAGAATTTGTCAAAGGAAATCGTACGAAATGTTGATGGACGAAGAACAGGACAAAATGACAGACAATGGGACAAACGGACGGACGGACGGGCATTGGTAAATCCCAATACGTCCCGTCTGTGAGGAACATATAAAAAAGTTACAATACCACTGCTTACCAAACTATTTCCAATGTATATTAAATTACATTATTAGCCTCTTTACAAAAGCACAATGTTAGAAGTGTGTTCTTTAATCTAATACTAAGATCTGTTTTCATAAGTATTACTATCATTACACAATTGTCACATTTATCAGCAAATATCTAACTAGTCATAATGATATTTGATGTGGCATCAGGAAGAACCGTATGTCCATAAGACACCATGGTCCGCTGCACTGTTCTAAGATAATATTCAATAAACAGTAAATTCAGTGTAATAAGGCATATAATTCACTAACTGCACCTAATAATAAAGATATAGAGTAACTTTCTGGCCGATTTTACCAAACCTTCATGGTAGACTATATAAAAAGTTAAATCACGAAAATACTGAACTCCGAGGAAAATTCAAAACTATGATGGAACATTGGACAAAAAGATGGACAAACGGGCGGATCAAAAACACAATACCTCTCGACCCACATTAACGTTTGCAAAGTATAAAAATCATCATTTAATAAATATATATGTGTAAAAAACGCCATGCAGTGATTTTACAGTACATGTATGTTTCATAACAAGAATGTTACATTGTTATAGAGTTAAAGCAAAACTGCCAAAAGTGTACCATTGAATAGTGTCCGCATAAAACTTTAAAAAAAAAGCATTTTTAACAGTATTATATATTGTAACAGCTTTTAAATATCAAGTCTATATAACTTACCATTTAAGAAATAAAACAAATCTGATGAAAGACTTTATAAAAAAGAAGATGTGGTATGATTGCCAATGAGACAACTATCCACAAAAGACCAAAATGACACAGACATTAACAACTATAGGTCACCGTACGGCCTTCAACAATGAGCAAAGCCCATACCGCATAGTGAGCTATAAAAGGCCCCGATAAGACAATGTAAAACAATTCAAACGAGAAAACTAACGGCCTTATTTATGTAAAAAAATGAAGTATGTTTGTTCTTTTGTGTCCAAGTCCATACAGACCTGTGAAGTGAAGTTATTTTTTATTCTCCTTTAAAGCATGTTTATTAATCACACTAACTATATCATAATGACAATTCAGTGAGGCAATTTGCAAGGGTGACCTGCCATTATTGTCACATGTATTATAATCTACTCCTCTACAAAATGTATCTAGCAACATTTTAATTATTGTTTTATGAATATGTATACAAGCCATCATTAAAGGTGTGTGAACATATAAATCACATTTATCTAAGTGTTCTCCCTTATCAAGCAGCATTCTGACTACTTTTGTATGACCATTTCTACAAGCCTTTATAACAGGTGCCTGTCCAATATAATGACAACGGTTGATATCTACTCCTCTGTCTAACAACATCTTAACTATTTCAATATGCCTATCTTTACAAGCCAAAATAACAGGTGATTTGTCCTCATAGTCACATTTGTCACAGTCTGCTCCTCTTTCTATCAGCATTCTAACTATTTCTCATGACCATGTTTACAAGCCATCATTAATGGTGACCGATCCCTCCAGTCCATTTTATTACAGTCTGCACCTCTGTCTAACATAATACTTACTATTTCTGTATGACCATGTTCACATGCCCTCATAAGAGCTGACTTATCATTACTGTCCAATGTCTTACAGACTGCTCTTTTTTCTGATAGTAAATTCACTATTTTTGTATGACCATGTTCACAAGCCTTTATTAAAGGTGACTGACCATTACAGTCCACTTTATTAAAGTCTGCTCCGCTGTGTAACAGTATATTTACAATTTCTGTATGACCATATGCACATGCTGCCATAATCGGTGACTGATCATTTTCATCCAATTTATTATTGTCTGCACCTCTTTCTTACAACAACTTTACAATATCGCTTAGTCCATTTTCACATACACTAAGTAAAAGTGATGCACTTTTATTGTCACTAAAATTACGGTCTGCCCTTCTATCTAATAACAGCTTCATGGCCTCTATTTCACCACTACAACAACATTCATAACAGGTGACTGACCAAAAATGTTACATTCGACATATTCTGCTCCTTTATCTACTAACAATAGTCTATTCCTGTAGAACCAAGTTGACAAGCTATCATTACTGGTGATATTACATCAAAATCACATTTATTTAAGTCTGCACCTTTGTCTAGCAGCAAATTTACTATTTGTGTATGTCCCATTTCACAAGCTGTCGTTAAAGGTGAGCTTCCATTATCATTAAATTCATTACAGTTCGCTCCTCTATCTATCAACATCCATACTATATCTGGATAACCATTTTCACACGCCTTCATAACAGGTGACTGACCTGATCTATCACATTTTTTAAAGTCTGTTCCTTTCTCTAATAATGTCCTTACTATATTTGTGTGACCATCTTAACAAACTACCATGACAGAGGACTGACCATTATATCACATCTGTCATAGTCTGCTCCCCTGGCTATCAATTGTTTTACAATTTTGTCATGATTTTGTTTACAAGCCTTCATTAATGAAGATTGACCGGACCTGTCAAATCCATCATATTCTGCTCCTTTATCTAACAAAAAACTTACAACTTGTTCATGACCATGCTCACAAGTCTTCATGATAGGTGATTGTCCCGATCTGTCCAATTTATTAAAGTCTGCTCCTTTTTCTATTAGTATTCTAACAATTTCTGTGTGTCCATGTTCACAAGCTTTCATAACGGATGACTGACCATTTCTATCAAATTTATCAAAATCTGCTCCTTTGTCTAACAACAAACGTACCACTGTTTTATGACCATTTTCATAAGTTTTCATGATAGTTGACTGACCCGATCTGTCACATTGTTTTAAGTCCGCCCCTTTTTCTAATAACAAACTTGTTGTTTCAATGTTATTTTCTTCACAAGCATTCAATAGCAGAGACCGCCCAACACAGTCTCATTCATTTAAGTCTGCCCCTTTGTATACCAATATATTTACTATGTCTGTATGATTGTTTTCACAAGCATTCATTATAAGTGAAGAACCATTTGGATAACCTTTATTCAAGTCTGCTTCTTTTTCTAACAACATCTTTACTAAATTAAAATGACCATGCTTACAAGCCCTCATGAGAAGTGACAAACCATCATTATATTTATTCAAGTCTGCTGATATCTAACAGTATCTTTACTACATCTGTTTGACAATGTTCACATGCATACATTAGAAGTGACATACCTATTTTGTCGCAGTTATTATAGTCTACCCCTTTATCTTATAAGATTCTTACTATTTCTGTACGACCATATTTACTACCATACCTTAGAAGAGACTGTCCTTTATTGTTACATTTTAAATAGTCTGCTTTGTAATTCAACAGCATTTTAACCATTTCAGTATAGCATGAGGAAGTTAATCAATGATTATTTAAACAAATTGGAACAAGACATACTTTATGACTAAGAGTCTAAACATTCAAAGCTTAAATCAAACATGGACACTCTTGATCTACAAATGGAACACCAAGCCAGTCGGATAAATCAAATGCAGAGCCAGTTTACCAAAATGACGCAATATGCTACCGAGCTACAGATGTAGTTGGTCTGAGAGAAATTGAAAAAATTACATTACAAGCGACAAAATATTTTGATAATTTCGAAAGTGCTGAAGAAAAGAATCTAGAAGTGAACATTTCATTTGCTCTTCAATCAATATTTCAAAATGTCAAATCATTTGGAGATATTAATATCAATACCACCTCTTCTACACTAAAAATAAATGCTGGAAGAAAAGATCAAGCTCAGCACTTGGTTCCAAAAGTTCCTGGTAATGAACAAATAAAGCCAAACTTGTTGACAATAATTACACTTCCAGAAGATATTAAGCATTTATAAATATTTGCATGTCTAATTCTACCAGGTGGTACTTTTATAATACTTGACTATTTCAAAAACAACTAGTGCTGTTCAAAAGTGATGGCATCTTCATAAGAAAGGTAGTTACATTCACAGGATATCCAATGGATTTTCAGAAAAAATACAGTGGCTGCCACACTAGAATTCGAATACCAGACAGTAATGGTTGAGGTAAAAGAGAATAAAATTCTTCAAACATTTAAACTTTCTCATTGTTGTAATGGAGTGACAAATGATGGTAAAACTTTGGTCATCAATGGTGGTCAACGCCAGAGTACTAGAGTCAATCTGAATGACATGTCTCATACCGTCTTAGGAGAAATGGGAGGACTGGGACCTATTGCATTTTTTCAAGGAAATATCTATGGCTTATATTACTCTGAAAACATTGTCTGCTGCTATAAAAGTTCCGGAGAACCTCTCTGGATATATCAGAGCCAAGACATTACCGAACCAAAGGACCTTTCTTTGGACAAAAATGGCATTGTTTATATAGCTTCCAATAGAAACAACAGTATCGTGGTAATATCACCAGATAGAACAACTTGTAAGACAATACTATCAGAGGCTGATGGAATCAAAGATCCATGGGCAATATACATCAATAGAGAAACAGGAATGATGATAGTGTCAAGTAAAACAAGTGATGATAACAAATATACCGCTTTTGTATATAAAATTTAAATATTATATTATTTCATTTTATTTTTAATTGAAGGATATCTGTGCATAGTGATAATCAAGGGCAATATAGCTTGCTCATAAAGGCATCTAGTAGTACATCCTTTATCATTAAAATACATGTTTATTTACGTTTCATATAAAAATCAAATTCAAATGTAAAAAAGAAACAAAAAAGTAAAAAAAGTAAAATAGCGTGTGTTGGAAGCATTTCAGTTTCAACCATCATTACAGCCAAACAATTTTAAAGGTAACGATATATCATTAGCACAAAACTTAAGCTTTATGACCGACTGACTCAAAGAAATAATAGTCAAATCAACTTTAAATCAACTGAGCATGTTTTTTGTTTCTTAATGGTATCTATATTTCTCAATAAATACCTTAAATAAAGGCAACAGTAGTATACCGCTGTTCGAAACTGATAAAGCGATTGAGAGAAAAAACAAATCCGAGTTACAAACTAAAACTGAGGGTAACGCATCAAATATAAGATGAGGACAACGACACAATAGAAACATAAAAGCAAGTACAATATAAAAAGGCACAAATGGAAAAATATAAACAGCACAATGGTGGTATAACTCCTAAATAGGAATCTGCACATTCACCATTGAACTTGTATTCACTTCCATTTATAAACAGTTCATGCTATTTAACTAAAAGATTGCAAACGTGAAATATTCTGAGTATATTGAGTCTAAAAATCATACTTTGTCCTTTAATTAGGGCTATACCTTGAATATAAGTATGTAGACCAACCAGACTCATGTGTTTTGAAAGCTTTATTGACTTTATCCTTATGTCCTACAATTGGCTATTAAAAGAAAACTTTTGCTCAGTATTATTTAAGAAATATTCTTGTGTACAATTTGGAGTTTAGTATGGCGTTCATTATCACTGAACTAGTATATATTTGTTTAGCTTCAACTTTGTATTTGTTTGGCTTTTTAACTATTTTGATCTGAGCGTCACTGGTGAGTCTTATGTAGACGAAACGCGCGTCTGGCGTATAAAATTATAATCCTGGTACTTTTGATAACTATTTAGGGGCCAGCTGAAGGACGCCTCCGGGTGCGGGAATTTCTCGCTACATTGAAGACCTGTTGGTGACCTTCTGCTGTTGTTTTGTCTATTGTTACGGCCAGAAATCGCCTTTAAATTGTAGCCAACAAAAGACACAAATCAATAGTAAAATTTAACAATATTTATTATACAAAAGTTTACAAGAAGTATTACACAAATATTACTGTTAACTTAACTGTCAAAATATGAGTCCAATCTTTTATCTTTATCTGTATCCGGATATCTTTCGGAATCCAATTTGAATATTACGTTCACTACTAATGTCACAATCCAGTATGATGTTGTTTGTAGAATAAAAGTGTCAATCCAAATGCTATGAATATTAATGTCTATCGATGTCTAAGTCCAAGTGAAAGAGTTTAACTTTAGTGTCTGTATATATAGTGTTGTCATGGAAAATTCTAGAACACTCTATAATGGAACATTGTGGAAAATCCTGGAAAGTTACAACGGAAGTTTCTGGAATAACGTAGAAGTTTAAATTACGCATCTTTTATAAGGATCATTCTAGAAAGTTCCAATCATTCTGTAATTGTTCCAGTGATTTCTAAACTGCACAGTTCTAAGATTATTCTGTAAACAACTATCAGGCCAAACAACACAAATCAGGCCAACATAAATAAATACAATAATTACAATATCATAACACTATGGTCGGGTTGTTGTCTCTTTGACACATTCCCCATTTCCATTCTCAATTTTATGTATTACATAAATGAAAAGTATTAATGTAAAAACATCAAACTATTTATTAATTTGGAACCATTGTATGTCCCTCTCAGGAACATAGTGCAAATTGAAGTTTTACATCACGACTGACTGAAACCATATATAGTTCATTCAGCTTGAAGAAAAAATCAATTCTCATTTAATTACACATTTCTTACATAAATGTGTCATAGTTGCAACAAAATTCTGATTAATTAGCCTAATTTAAAGGAAATGAGAGGTATAAATGGATCAACCGGGACCTTACAATGAAGACAAAGGGGTACATTAGTGATGTTTTACATCGTAGAGTCATATTTTGTGTTATTTTCCTATGATTAATGCAGACGAGATGGAAATTTGATCATCAATCCTGGTAAATTTATTTGTCAACACTATATATATGCATATATTCAATCTATCCATGGTCAATAAAAAAAATAGCATTGTTTGTTGTTCTTTAAACAAATCACAAATGAAAAGGGTGTGCCGAGGACAAAACAGTTTTTCTTATTGTATACTTAGTATTTCAAACAGACCTCAAACTATAAGTTTTATAAAAAAAAATATGTACCAACGATAAATTTTATATTTCCAAAGATCATAACTCTTTAAAAAAAATCAATCCTTCACCATTATAGAATTGTCCTATATATTGCTGATATTGATCTATGGAAAGTTCTATAAGAATTGTACCTGTGAGAGCGCTAACAATGCCAGGTTTCATAAATTTAATATTTCAAAGGTGCATAACTCTTTGAAAAAGTCGATCGGCCACTATTATATAACTTGTGCGAGATATTGCTGATATCAACCTATAATATAAGTTTTATAAAAATCTGGCGATAAGTGTACCTGTGGAAGGGCTTACAAGACCGGACAGACGCCCCGTATTTCCATGTTCTACATAATGCGTTACACAGTGGACAATAAAGCATTAAACACACACACTTAACACATTTCTCGAAAGAAAATTGTATTTTGTCAAGTTCTGTATAAAGAAAGAGTTGAAATCACATCTCATCAAGTGGAACTATAGAAAATCTATCATAAAGTCACCCCAACTGCTCACACAAATTTATTTCCAAATTAAGCATTATTCAAAATGAACTCGTATGAACATTTGTAAATGAACATACAATATTTAAGTAATTTAACAATTAACACTTTGATATTTTTGGTTGTAAACTGAAAAAAATAATACCACATAATTACAGGCACTACTGCTATTGTTGTTTATTCATATTCTACAATAAGATCTTTTGTCTGTTAAAAAGTCGAATATCAATAATTAACTGAATTAGAACTAAAAGAGACCCCTGCTGAGCTTTGCAATAAAAACAGTGCACACACTGAAATGTCTCGGCTGCATAACTGGCCATAGATTATGTTGAAAGTCTCAAAGATGAAGGTTAAAATAAAAACATCACAGAAACTCAGATCCGATAAATGCCGTCTGACAGACATATACACCTTACATATTACATTTTTTTATACACAAAATATATAAACTTTACTTACCATTATTATTATGTTGGTAGTCCTAAATATAAAGCTTTACTTCAACTATCGCATAAACTTAACATGATCCAGGAAAATGAAGTCAAGGTCAGATAAACCAAACTGGAAATAAACATACACCTTACATTCATTTCATACACTAAATATGCCTACGTAAGATATAGTTGGACTATTGCACATCTAAGAAACAAACTTAATCAGGAAAAATTAACAATGATACATGAACCATGAAAATGAGGCCAAGATTAAATGAACCTAGCCTGATAGACATGTACACCTTACAATCAGTACTTGCTTAAAATTGTTGAAAGTTGAAAAACAGACAAGAACACAAAAACTTAACATTGACCAATGAACCATGAAAATGAGGTCAAAGTCAGATAATATCCTACCAGACTGTCAAGTACCCCTTACAGTCATTCCATACAACAGTTTTTGAGAAACAGACCTAATCACATAACCTTAACCTTGATCACTAATCCATGAAATTAGATAGAGGTCGGGTGAACATTGTCTGACAAACAGATAAATGTTTCAAAGAACTACATATACCAAATATGTTTATCCTGTTACTCATAACAAGGGAAAAATTCACATGACAAAAAAAAAATTTCAGCAGTCGCTGAACTTTGAAAATGAGGTTAAGGACATTGGACATATGACAGGCCGAAACTTCGTAACAAAAGGTATCTGCATACAGTTTATTTAGATTTCCATTCTTCTGAAATATTAATCTTTGAACAAACAGTTAATGCCGCCACAGGCGAGACAAAACTGGGAAGGTTGAACAAAAAGACAGAAGGACAGAAAGACGAAAGGACATATGAGAGAATTGTTTATCTTTTACTTCATCTGTATTATTTATTTGAAATCTCAATATTTATGTATATTTTAACTGCATGAAACACCTAATACTTTTTTCCATATTAATGGGAAATAATAAATAAAAAGAATAATTATAAATGGATAAAAATTAGAGAGAGAAACTGTCGTGCTAGTTCTTTTAATGCCCATCACTTTTCCTTTTATGATTAATATTTAAATAGCATTTGGTAGAAAATATTGATTAGGAAAGTCTTTGTATCTTTCAAATCCAGAGCCATCAATTTCAAGATGAAGACATGGATTTTGACATCAAAGAATTATTTAAAACAAGTTCAACCTGCACACTAGAATACTTAATAAATCTCTCTTAATGAGACAGAAACTGTCAATTGTTACCTGACACAGTGTTATGGATCACTGAAGACTTTACAAAACCAACCGAGCCGCCTACAAAGAAATTTATCAGCCCCAAACATATGACTGACATTTAATAAAAAAAAAAGGAGTCATGGGGACAAAAAAAATAGTGTAAAGTTGGGACTTCTGCATTTAAATCTAACTGAAAAAGGTTTTTCAATGTTTTAAGTTAATACACATGTTCTAAAGGAGTAAGTCCGGTTAAATATAAGGGCCGATTTTGGCCTCAAATTTCAGGTCCATCCGACGAAAGATTTTGGACACTTTAGTGTCTATTTCAGTTGATTCAAGTAGTTTATATGAAAGATTTTAACTGATTTAGTCATTAAAACGCTCCGATTTAAGCTTAAATATGAAAAATCTATCAAATATGCCAAAAAACCTCACTTTTCAGATGGTTTTTGTCAAAAATGAAAGTGGCCGGCTTGTTATGTATTATCCTAAAATACAACTTACATTTCAATATTAAGAATGAACACGAATGCGGCCACATTCATTAGTCATGTTTAAGACGGAAACCGTCTAAAATTTAACTAAAAAGCTAAAATTGTGAAGATTTCAGTAATTTTACAGGACTTAATGATGCTAGTACCCGATATAGGTGCATTTACAGTCCATACTTATGGAGCAGAAGTATTCTACTTTCCAATAGATAACTAAAAGATTACGTTTTAACAATTTTGTAAAACTGCTAGATGTTGGGGCCAAAAAGAGGTCTTACTGTACCTACTCCTTTGTCTTAAAAAAAATACAATAACTTTATATGAATTACTAAAGTGAAAATCATCTTAAATCTATGATGTAAAACCTTTACCTATGTTCATAATTTGTAAAAGGACTGGTTAAACTGTTAATATTTTTACACATAAAAGACATTACTGGTGATTATTGATCTATCATTCAAGGACTCCTGAACATCAAGGCATGGTCAATTTTGAAAAGAAATAAATCTAATTTGACTTATCTTTTGTAATGGGGAAGATTGATTGACATTTCTCAAGTCATTGCAGAGAAAGAGTTTGGAGCCTTACTGCATGTCGTACAACCTAAGGTTAATAACTATTTATCTGTTCGAATTTTAGTTAGAATATCGGAAGACGGATTCAAAATAATAATTCAAAGAAGGCAACACATCACCATGACATCAATCAAGATAAACAATGACAAATGTACTACGAAAAATAAACACAGAGTGACAAAAACCCTTCAATCAAAGCAAACAAATCCTTCAAGCACAGCACAGTTGATGCTACATGTATTGGTAATCCAATCAGAATTGATCACAAGAAAGCAGCATACTCAAATATGTATGATATAAATTGGCATACTAAATTCTTTCATAACAAATGTTTAATTCAAAGAAGTTGATCATGCTGTCCCTTTTCCAGGACAGGAAGGGGCACAGTATTTACATCTGACTTGATTCAAATAGTCTTACTTGTATAATTGAATTTTATTGGAAATCTGTTTTCTAAATACACAGCATAAACAACAAAAATGTAAGTAACATGTTAAATTAAAATTAAATTAAATGTCACATATTTCAATTTATGATTTAAGGGATTTAAGGTTTTTCTTGTTACTTTTCACTGCCCTTTCCATTAAAGGCTTTTCTATCCTTTAAATCATCTCATATAATTTATAAACTTTTCATTTCTATTGTATTAACTGTCTTCCTCAAAGGTATAAGGGGTTGTATAATCATAAAAAGATCTGATTGATAACCATCATGGATATTCAGATCTTCCTTTCTACATTCCATTTATTTATGTGCAATCGCGCATATATCCCTTTTATAGTCAAAAACCATCCGTACTTAATAAACATTGTTTTTTACTTCTCTTGAACTGAATTTTAATGTGCGTATTGTTATGCGTTTACTTTTCTACATTGGCTAGAGGTATAGGGGGAGGGTTGAGATCTCACAAACATGTTTAACCCCTTCGCATTTTTGCGCCTGTCCCAAGTCAGGAGCCTCTGGCCTTGGTTAGTCTTGTATTATTTTAATTTTAGTTTCTTGTGTACAATTTGGAAATTAGTATGGCGTTCATTATCACTGAACTAGTATATATTTGTTTAGGGGCCAGCTGAAGGACGCCTCCGGGTGCGGGAATTTCTCGCTACATTGAAGACCTATTGATGACCTTCTGCTGTTGTTTTTTTCTATGGTTGGGTTGTTGTCTCTTTGGCACATTCCCCATTTCCATTCTCAATTTTGTTTTTGAGAATAAGTAGAACAAATAAGGGATTGTCTGACAGTTTAAGACAAACGTAGACAATTAATGGTTATAAACAGAAAATTGAATATAATTCAGTGCAAACAACAGATAACAAATGTCCAGGGAACATAGATGATGATGCATGCATATAACATTAGAAAGGGATATAACTCAAGAAAGTAACGCTACTCAATTTGTACTTGATCTGAGTTTTGTGATTATAAGCAGTATATATAAGTTTTATAACATTTGGTGGTTGCAAACTTAAGTAAAAGAACGGAAAGGAAAGTTCAGCGATTTTGTTATTTGTGAAGGGGCCTATCTCTTGAACGATAAAAGACGACGCCTCCAATATCTTAACTAGATCTGTGTATTGTGGTAATAAGCATCGTGTATAAAATGCATAATGTTTATTTGAGGCAAACTAAAGTAAGAGAATAGAAACAAACGTTCAGCATTTTTTCAATTTGTAAAGGGGCAAAATAATGGAATAGTAAAAGTTAGTAACGCCACAGAAGTTCAAGTTTGATCGTCTGTGTTTTGTGGTAACAACGATTTTGCATAATTAAACTAAAGTTAGATAACGGAAATCATTTTTCGGAAGTACGGACTTACACACAGACAAAGGTTAAACGTAATGCTCTCCCTGCAATGGTGGTGGCATAAAATATTCAATTCGAAAACACAAGCACCTGTGATTGGATTGAATTCAGATAAATATATCCTAAAAGGGTTACATTTGTGTGCCTGTCCCAAGTCGGGAACCATGTCAATAGTTGTCCTATGGCAATGCCCTACCTAAAGCTTTTGATTATTTCGACTGACATATTGTATTAGCACCTTTAATTGTCGCAGATTGAAGCTGTATTTCACACAGACTTAATAATTTTCTGAACTCATCAAAACTTGTTTCTTAAAATATATTGAATTAAAAATGTACCATTTTTAACTAGCTGAGGTGCATTTCATGAAATCATAAATAAAACTATTTTATCATATTTATTTTAATAGTATAAAAAACATCCAATTAGGCTGTTGTCTACTCTATGGTCGGGTAGTTGTCGATTTGACACATTCCACATTTTCTTTCTCAATTCTAAGGTAGCAAATTTCTCTAAAATGTAAATTATATTCTATCAAGTACAGTAACTGTATAAAGAAGGTGGTGGTACCACATCTCATCAGGTGTAAGGTGACCTCAGCCGATACTGTATCAATTCATGAATATGTATTTCCATATGTAGCAATATTCAAATTAAGGTGAAAATTTCTAGTTAGACTGATGTTACTTAAGTATTTTGTCAACACTTGACAGATTTTGGTTGTAACCTTAAAGTACTGATATCACATGACTACGGACAATATAGGACAGGATTTATGAGTAAAAAAGAAAATGCAGGATAAGCAACTTGCCAAAAAAAGGAGAATAACAATTAAAGTGAAAAAAGATCAGACATGACCGAATCTGGTGGAAAATAAAAAATAAAATATGTAGGACAAAATTGTTTATACCTAGCCCCCCCCCCCCCTAAATGTTTTAATAAAAGGATTTTTTTGTAAAAGTACATGGACGACAACATGCAATGAGTGTCACATTTTTGAAATTGTGGATATGAACGAACAAATGTGACGACGACAGGTGCAAAACAAACACATGTCATAATTCTATAAAGTTTCGGATATTTTTCTTCCTTTTTTTCCGAATGATTTTTATTATTAGGGAGGTGGTTGTGGGAGAATTTACTGTTTGCATTCAATTGATTTCTATGTGTATCTTAATAAACTATATATATATGTAAGCTGCATATATGAAATATTATTATATATTGTTCTTAACACATCATAGTTTTACCTTGTTCCTAGTTTCTAAACTTATTAGATATAGAAATGTAATGTGAATAATTCATGGGGAGGAAGCGGGAATAGCTAATTATTCCAATGGTATTTTTGTACGTTTCGACCTATTCCTTCATATCTTGCTCTATGCTCATTTTAATATGGGAAGTCTTTATAATTGGTCATATTTTACACCTCGCTAACGCTCAATGTAAAACATCGACACATATACTGCCTATCCATCTTAAAATGAGCATAGAGCATGACATGAAGGAATGATTTCTTAAATAAGACAACTCTCAACCAAACGACATAGAAGTTAACACCTATTGTCACCGTACGGCCTTCAACAGTGAGCAAATCCCATACTGCATAGTCAGGTATATAAAAGGTCACAAAATGACAAAAAAAAATATTTAGAAATAGAATAATACAATAGCCGATACTTAACAATTCAAAAGCAGTAACACCTATTAAACTCCAACAGCAGTGGCATCGACCCAGTGGTTATGAATTAATCATTAACGATACCAGGATTAAATTTTGCTAGACGTGCGTTTCGTCTACAAAAGACTCATCAGTTACACTCGAATCCAAAAAAGTTAAGAAGGCCAAATAAAGACCGAAGATGAAGAGCATTGAGGACCAAAATTCCTAAAAGTTTTGCCAAATACAGCTAATTTATTCTATTCCTGAGGTAGAAAAGCCTTAGTATTTTAAAATTAAAAAGTTTTGTAAAAAGGGAAATGATTAAAATGACAATATCAATGATAAATAGACTGTCCTGATGCAAATTTAAACATAAGCTCCGCCAGATCAGTGGAAATAACAATGGTAATATGTATCATGTTGTACTAGTGGTATACTTATCATAACATATCAGGCCAAAAGTCTTCCATTTATGTACACACTACGTTCTATAGTTATATACAGTTTTATATATATAACTGAATAATTTATTTCTGATATTTTTTTTTTTTATTTCAGATTTTAAGAGAAAAAGTAATGGCCTCATCAGTCAAGCACTTTTGTACAATTTGTGAATATGATGGAATCTCTAATACAGCAGTCACTTGGTGCACAGAATGTGAAGTTTTCTTTTGTGGAGACTGTGAAAAAACTCACAGCAAGTCAGGACTGTCTAAACATCATAAAACCATGTCAGCTGACAATTACAAAAGATTACCTACATTCATGCAAGAAATAAGAAATCAGTGCAGAGACCACAATACAATGATTGAATTTTACTGTTCTTTCCATGCGTGTCCCTGTTGTGTTCAGTGTGTCACTGATAAACATAAAAAATGCCAAGACATGAAACCCTTGTCTGATACCCTACACCAAGTAAAATCATCTGCCTCTGTTCAACTTTTTGAAAAAGATTTGAAAAATGTAAAGGAAAACTTAGATACAACCATTATGTACCTGAAAACCAGAATCAGCACCATCAATATTCAGAAAACCAAAGCCATTGAGGAAATCAGTTATATGAGGAAGTCAATCAATGACAACTTAAACAAATTAGAGCAAAACATACTTAATGACTTAGAGTCTAAACATTCAAAGCTACAATCAAACATGGCCACTATCCTGCAACAAATGGAACAGGGATCCAGTCAGATAGACCAAATGCAGAGTCAGTTTACAAATCTGGTACAACATGCAACAGAGCTACAGATGTATATTGGTCTAAAGGAAATTGAGAAAACTGCAAAATATATAGGAGATTTAGAGAGAACAGAACACTTCATTGAAAAGAATCTAGAGGTCAACATTTCGTCTGCCCTTCAATCATTTTTACAAGATGTCAAATCATTTGGAGATATTCATATCAATACCACATCTTCTACACTTCGACTTAAGACCGAAAGAAAAGATCAAGCCCAGCATTGGGTTACAGAAGTTCCTGGAATTGAACAAATAAAGCCATCCTTGTTGACAAGACTAACAAGTCCAAAAGATATGAAGTTAAATATATGGGCCTGTCATATATTACCTGATAGCAGAATTGTGATACTTGATAACAACAAAAAACAACTAGTGCTATTCAGTAACGATGGCATCTTCATTAGAAATGTAGTTACATTTACAAAGAATCCTTGTGATGTTTGCTTTGTTAGAAATTATACAGTGGCTGTCACACTAAGAGCAGCAAACCAGATAGCTTTGGTTGATGTTGAAAAGAATAAAATTATTCAAACAATTAAACTTTCTCATGAATGTTATGGAGTATCAAGTGATGGTAAAACTTTGGTCATCACCAGTGGTGGCAGTCAGTGTACTTCAGTGAATTTGAATGACATGTCTCATACAATCTTAGAAGGTATGCAAGGAGTGGGACCTATTGCATTATTCCAAGGAAATATCTATGGTATCAATTATCATGAAAACAAAGTCAGTTGTTATAGAATTACAGGAGAACATTTGTGGACATATCAGAACCCAGACCTTGCCAAACCAAGAGGACTTTCATTAGACAAGAACGGCTTTGTTTATATAGCTTCCAATGGAAACAACAGTATCATGGTAGTATCACCAGATGGCAGAACATGTAAGAGAATATTTTCAGGATCTGATGGAATCAAAGATCCATGGCAAATAGATATCAACAGAGAAACAGGAATGATGATAGTGTCAAGTAGAAAGAGTGATGATGACAGTGTTAAAGACTATGAAACAGCTTTTGTTTATAAAATTTAAGTTCAAGGAACAGTAAATGGGCTATATCACAGAGTTTGCTTAAATTTTGCATACATCCTTGGCTTGCTGAAACCCAACAGAAAGTCGAAAAAAATATTGCATTTATCTCTTTTCTTATCCGAAACTTTACTGATTGAATTCTTTCATAATAGTTGAAGATTTGTATAAAAAGCACATAAAATTAATATTTGTCTGTTTATCTTTTTATTTTTAGCCATGGCATTGTCGATTTATAAGTTTGACTGTCCCTTTGGCACCTTTCGCTCCTCCTTTAGATAACTTTGAAGGAATTGACATATGTTAAGGGCAAATAAATAAAGGCAACAGAAGTATACCGCATAAATCGATAGAAAAAAACAAATCCGGGTTACAAACTGAAACTCAGGGAAACGCATTAAGTATAAGAGGAGAACAACGACACAACATTAAAATGTAACACACGCGGAAACGAGCTAAGCATTAGAAAAAATCCGATAATTCAGGTAAACATATTGTTTTAAAGACTCTCTTTCCCTCATCTTATTAGATAGTATGTGCCTTCTAGCATTACTGCTTGAACAGTGAAGTGTTTGCAAGATTATCTGAAGTTGAAATTAAGATACAAAGATTTTGAAAATTGGTAGGATAAGCGGCTCATACCATTTATTGTTATAGTGGCAAATGTTTTATCTAGAGACCAGAAACAAATTCAACTTTAATTTGAATAAAGGCAACAGTAGTATATACTGCTTTTCGAAAGTCATAAATCGATTTGGAGAAAACAAATCCGGGTTTCAAACTAAAACCTAGGGAATACATCAACTATAAGTTGAAAACAACGAAACAACAGAAACACAGAAGTGCAACAAATAAAATGACAATGCAACACACACATAAACGAACTATAAGATAACAATTGCCATTTTCCTGACTTGGTACAGAACATTTTAAGAAAAGATGGTAGGTTGAACCTGGCTTTGTAGATAGCCAAACCTTGCGCTTTTATGGAAATGTTAAATATAACACTAAAATGACAACATTACATGTACAAATAAATGCAAGAACATTCAGAACAGAGAAATACACAAATAAACAATAGAATTGTTACTTTTCGACATGTTAACCACAGAAAAAAATAACGAACACATAAAAAAACCTCGAACTACACATAAAAACAGCACAACAGAACCGTCACACGACTGGATCAACGCCACAAAAGTGACGTCACATGTAAATTTCTAAAAATTGGATATAAATCCAGAATAGTTTGTAATTAAGTTATTTGATGTATTTTATAACAATTACAAGAATATTAATGTAGAAATGTGTTAGTAGTTACCATAGATAATTAATTGTATCATCTAGCTATTTCGGTATTTCTTCTAAATCAAAAATGTATAACAAATAAATCGTGTACATATTGTTCTTTAAACTAAACTCTTATTAATGAACTGGGTGATTAATTATCTTTACTTTTACATACGAATAGAAAATAAAAAAGGAGAATTACAATAACTACAAACGATAAGACATTTAACAATATCCAATCAGAATTACAAAAACAATATCATAACTAAATACATGAATGTTGGATCAACAAATCACTTTTTGAAATACTAAGGCTTTTCTACCTCGAGGCATAGATTACCTTAGCTGGATTTGGCAAAACTTTTAGGAATTTTGGTCCTATAATGCTCTTCAACTTCGCACTTTATTTGGCCTTTTTAACTTTTTTGGATTCGAGCGTCACTGATGAGTCTTTTGTAGACGAAACGCGCGTCTGGCGTATTCACAAAATTTAGTCCTGGTATCTATGATGAGTTTATTGACACGTCTTATAACAATGGGAATTCACACTCAGCAAATGAGTGATATTCTGGAATAGGTTATGTTCGGTACTTTATAAAAACCCAGACAAGGTAAATGGTTAAACATATTCTAAGACGTTGTAAAACTTTTCTTAGCTAGTTTAGACACAGACACATTGTATAAATCTATCAATTCGTAATGGTGTCCATAAAATGTATGGAAAATTCATACATGAACAAAATAAAATCTTAAAAAGATTTTAGTTTTTACTACTTTCAATACTAAATATTTTTAGAATAAATATTTTTTTTTTTAAATATTTAGAATCAAATTATTTATTTTCAACAAAATGTATCACTATTATACCCCCTTTTAAAGAGGAAGTTGACTGGTTTGTGTCTTACATAATCTGTATAAGATAAAAATACATTTTAGTATTGATTGAAATCGCAACAGTATATGCATATTTCGACTACATGAAACGCTTAAATTAATACGTTTTTAATATTAAAGGTAGATAACAGATATACAAAATAAATTTAATGGATAAAAATGAGAGAAAAATAAATGTCGAATGTGTCCATGGGACAGAAATGATGTCCCCGCTTGTATGATATCATTTAAATTTATAAAGGGACATAACTGACGATCGATAAAAGTGACCCTGCCCAAATTTGTATTTGATAGGAGTTTTGTAATAATAAGTCTTGTTCACGGTGTATATTTTGCATAACATTTTGTTGAGGCAAACTTAAATATTAGAGAACAGAAACGGAAAATCCAGCATTTTTTTCCTTTTGTGAAGGAACAAAAGTATGCCGGAACAGATAAAGTGACACCACCAAAATTCAAATATGATCAGTATGTTGTTTTAATAAGTATGTGTATAAGTTTTATGACAGTTGGTTGAGGCAAACTTAAGCTAGAAAACAGAAACGAAAAAATCAGCAAGTTTCGATTTGTAACGGGGCATAACTCCAGAACGGTTAGAATGACGCCACCAAAATTCAAACTTGATCTGTGTTTTGTGGTAATAAGCATTGCATACAAGTTTTATAATATTTGGTTGAGGCAAACTTAAAGAAGCGAACAGACACGAAAAATTCAACAACATGCCAAGAAATTGTCTCCATTTAAAAATACTGCAAATATCCCATAGAGCAAATTACATGGATGCTGATTAATACTGACCATTTGGTATATGGCCGTGTTCTAAGCGACACGTACATAAAGGTCATAAATTAATTTGTTGAATGGAATCAAATCTTTAAATACTAATGAGTGCCGTAGGAGGTCTGCCGGAATTTTTAGCTAAGATTTCTTGGCATGTTTAGTTTTCTATTTGTAAAAGAGTATAACTCTAGAACGGTAAGAGTGACGCCATCATGCAACCAGGTGCTCCGCAGGGCGCAGCTTTATACGACCTCAGTGGTTGATCCCTGAACAGTTGGAGCAAATTTGGTCACAATATTCAAGCTTGATTCTGTCTGAATTTGGATTGTGATAAAATTTTTGACATAATATAGGTTTTTGTCACAAAATTAATGTGTTCAAAGATCTAACAAATCTATTGCACAATACTGTGCAATTGGAGATTTCCTCTTGAAACTTTTCAAAATTCGAAATTTGAAAAATTCAAAAAATGGTAAACAAAAAATCCCTCCCAAACTTTTTGAAACCCCCTTGGAGCAATAACCCTTAAATTCAATCCCATGCTTTCCATTGCAGTATTGAACTTTGTAGTACGATTTCAGAGAGATCCATACACTTAAACACAAGTTATTGTCATGATTGTTTGCAAACTAGAAACATGCTTCTTTTTAGCCCTTTTTTGGCCCCTAATTCCTACATATTTTGGGCAATTAACCCAAAACTTAATCCCAGCCTCTCCTTTGTTATATGGTACATTGTGGTACAATTTCAGAGATATCCATACAATTACACATAAGTTATTGTCTTGAAACTAGAAAAATGCTTGTTTTGACCCCTTTTTGGCCCTTAATTCCTGAACTTTGACCCCATAACCCCTAAAATGAATCAAAACCTTCTTCTTGTGGTTTTAAACATTGCAGTATGATTTCAGAGCAAATGAAATACTTCTACACAAGTTAAATTATCCTGAAACTAGAAAAATGCTTGTTTTGGGCACCTTTCGGGCCCTAATTCCTAATCGGTTGGGACCATCATCCCAAAATCAATCCCAACCTTCCTTCTGTGGTATTGAACCTTCTGAAAAAATTTCATGAAGAACAATTAACTTAAACTAAAGTTATTATCCGGAAACCAATGTGTCTTTAATTCGGACGACGACGACGCAGACGACGCAGACGACAACATCATACCATTATACGATCCCAAATTTTTTTGGGGTCGTATAGAAATCAAACTTGATCTGTGTTTTGTGGTAATAAGTATTTTGTACAAGTTTTATAACATTTGGTTGCGGCTAACTTAAGTTATAGACAATAACAATCAAAACAAAGGAGTAAACAAAGACTCATAAAACCAAAAGACATTTACATCAACAGTTACAAATAATAAATAAGAAACAACACGAACTCCACTAAAAACCGGGAGTGAAATCAGGTGCTCCGGAAGGGTAAGCATTTTCTGCACCGTATACGGCACCCGTCGTGTTAATTCTTTGTTCAGTTCGGTAATGACGGAAGGTTATTATAACTGAGGAAGAATACCAGAAATGATTTCTGACACACTTTTGTGATAATGGCAATAAGCTCATGATGGCGACCGTAACATTTCTTGAGTGATAACCTTAATTTGATTGATTCATAGCCCTGTCTTTAATAGCAACTTTTGAGAAAGCAGTATTCCTCGTTCAACAAAATCAACGTACTCTGAGCTAGCTCTAGAGTAACGTATACATAGAACGGAAACCAACTTTGTGACATACGGACGGACGGACAATGGTAAACGTAATGCCCTATCATAAAAATCTTACGAGAGTTGAAACCTTAATAATTATAAAATGTACGTATTTATAAACGGACAATGAACGGGATGTGAATTTAAGCATGTATGTGCAATTTGACTGAGTACTCCTCATTACAGAATCATCGTTTCGAGGTCGATTCAAACCCGTTTTTCTATGGTTAAATATGGATTCTAAATTAAATTGGTGGAACTATATATAAGGATTAATCTACAAAATAAACCCAGAATGGAAACTTTCGTCTGGATCATAAATTATGTAGGTGAAGAAAAAACTTGAATATTTCATGGCATGCCAATTTTACCTACATAATATAAAAACTCAGGGTACAAGGGTATCATTAATGCTTTTATTTATTCCCATTTTTCAGCATTTGTAAAATAATGTATTAATGAGTTGTAAGATTGTCCTTCATTTAGCACAGTAGGATGATCTAGCCGGAGTTAAACAACCCAACCATTTTCAGAAGGGTCACGATATTCATGATCTGTTGGATCAAATGAAGGACATGCACCAAAGAAATTAAAAATGGAAGCAATGTGTGAACTGACAAAAGCTTATCCAAAGAAACAATTCATATCCTTCCCTTTAAAAAAATATTTCTAAGGAAAGTTCTGTTTTGCAGAATCGACCGGAACTGAAAACCGTTTTTTGAACAGAGTTTTAGTATAGCCCACTCTTCTGTCGAGAAGGCTAGAAAGGAGAAAAATTGCAGGTGAGAAATTTCATCAACAGGTAAAACTTTATTTTCATGTTAAAAAGTTGCGATAAAGTAAACACAAATCATGGCAGTGTATAAAATGGAAAAGCATCAATTGAAATTCAAAAGTTTATTTTCATAGCCGCAAACATTACTGGTCGACCAGTTACCGTCAGAAAATCGTTTATTTATTGAATTAATTTTTTTTATCCGGTATTCTATCGGGAAATAAAATTTCTCTTAACACAAAAATGGTACTAAAAGTTAAGTTCATCAGAGACTCGGAGAGTCGGACTTTTAATAACAATAAACAAACGAAAAAGGGGTTACTAGTAGGCAGTTTAAAAAAATGCGGGAAATGTTATAGTTAGCTATTTTTTTTTATAGTCCATTAGTAATTTAGTGCATTAGTAATGTTAGTCCAAGACCAAATAATTTATGACGACTTGCAAGGCTATATTAATTCTTTTATGTGACGCCTTCCCAAATTTAAATAGCTTTGTAAGGGGTTTGACGACTTACAGAAAAGAGTGACGATTTACAGAAAAGAACCGAAAAATCCAAAAAAGAACCGAAATGGACCGAAAAGGAGATCGACTTTTTTTTAGCAAATTGCAAATCATTAAAGTCTATAAAATGCAAAAAATTTTTTTTACAAAAGTTTCTTATTAGGTTTTGAAATATTATACTGGGACAAGACTACTTCACTTCAATTTTAAAATTACAGGTAGGTCGGATGCCTATCTTATCTTCTTCTTCTTCTTCCGAATACGGGAGTAGACTCCTAGGTAGGAGTGTAAAACTTATAGAATAGAAAACATAGAATATATAAAAAAAATTAAAAAAATATTATACATGTACATGTTATATATTTACTTGTACTGTCAAACAATCATTCTACGTGAATTATATTTATAAGTATCATTATTTTGTTAAATCTTGATCGCAAATTTAGTTGGAACATTACAACAGTTCCTTATAATTTTTTTTGGAATGTGTATATACATTTTGTACATTCCATTAATCAGTTAATACATATATAACACGAAAATAAGACCTTTTATATTACCATAAAATTGAGAATGGAAATGGGGAATGTGCCAAAGAAACAACAACCCGACCATAGAAAAAAACAACAGCAGAAGGTCACCAACAGGTCTTCAATGTAGCGAGAAATTCCCGCACCCGGGGGCATCCTTCAGCTGGCCCCTAAACAAATATATATACTTAATATCTATCTGGAATTAAATGGTCAAAACATGCCCAAGAATTTTGTAATATTCCTGGACTTGGGCCATGTTAACACATTTACTTTAATATTATTCGAAATAAGTGGACCCCTCTTTAAGAATAGTAATGTTGTTTAAAATATGATGTATTTCTCCTCTTTTTAAGTAAAGTTTTTCAAAGGATTTGTATACATTTGTAGTAACACTGTGGCTTTGAAAGACATCATCATTATTTGGACTAAGTTTTCATACATATTATATGATATCTATAGATATCATGTATATATATGGTGCATTTTTTTCATAAATTCCCCTTGTCAGTATGCTTGTGTTATTTAATTTCACAGTGTTAACATATTGTTTGAGGTTGTCATCTGAAGTGCAGTAAACTGGTGCAACTCATTCATAAAAAAAAAATTGTGTTGACAGTGTGCAGTGTGCTGCATATATATATGTGCCATTTTTTTTTATACCCCTTTCAAATTTATTTCTTCATGTTTGATGCCTCAAATAGCAAATTAATAGAATTTAAACTGGAAAAAAAATTGGGTCATGAATTTCAAAAAAAAATAGTTATTTGGTTCAGCTAAAACAGGTTAAAAATTAGTATTTCAGAAGCTCTAAGCCTTTCTTACAAGGATTTTACTGTTACCTAGCAACTATAGGCACAGTTATCTCCATTCAGATTCTTATTATGCCACATATTAGATTAAATTGAAACGTGGCAAGCATCATTATAAAATGTCACAGGATTGCTAAAACAAAATCAACTTTTCCTTGTATGATCATGATGAATTGACTTAGCTCCCTTTGTATTAGAATATGAAAAGTGTTTGAATTTTACCAAATATCCTTAAAATTCACTTAATGCAAAGGTTGGTGGTTAAGTATTTTTCCCTGTTCACCAATAAATAATTGAATAATTAGATTTGGTAGATGTATGTGTGCCAATTAATGAGACAATTCTCCATCCAAGTCATAATCAGGTTGGGAACAACCCCTCAATTTTATAAATATCCTTTTTATGAGGGCCGGGTCAATATAAGTTACAATATATTTTTTTGTAAATAAAAATTTTTAGTACAAAAGAGCTTATATTTTCCCAAAGAACTTAATACCTATCTGGAATTAAATGGTCAAAACATGGACTTGGCCATGTTAACACATTTACTTTAATATTATTCAAAATAAGTGGACCCCTCAGTCCCCTCTTTAAGAATAGTAATGTTGTTTAAAATATGATGTATTTCTCCTCTTTTTAAGTAAAGTTTTTCAAAGGATTTGTATAGTAACACTATGCAAATCCTTGGTATTTCTTTTTTTTCTTTTTTACAACAGTAAAATGACCCCATATGTGCCCTGTCTGAGCAGGAACATATATATATATACATTTTTTGTATATAGTTAGATATACTGTTCCCAACCTTATAATAACAAATACAGGTCATAGTACGTACGACAGGGCTTTGACCCAGACCAAACAGCAAGCTATAAGGGACCCCAAAATTATAAGTGTACACAATTCGAACAGGAAAACCAACGATCTAATTCATATATACAAACGGGAAAATACAAAATGATATTTATGAACATCAACAAACGATATCTAACTGCTGAACGACAGGTCCCTGAATCAATCAGGATAGGTGCATAAACATGTAGAGGGTATGGATAGTTTTGTATCACCAGCATACAATATAATTGCAGTTGAAGGCATTTCTTTCCGAAGTTCTTTGAAGTTTATTACTAACAAAGAACATATTTTGATAGGGAATATAAGTAAGGGTGAAGGAAACCAATGTTTTGTTCTGTACAGGTATTTTCCTCTGTTATATATTTATATCGGAGCACTCCCATTTGGGATAAATGGGTTTCATGCTGAATCAAATATTATCACAGACATTGACACAGTGTACTTGGGTGCTATATGTTTAAAATCGTTATAAATACAGATTAGACTGTGATTATAAAAACAAGTGCAAATATTTTTTTATAATATTTACAAAAAATCAGTGCGGGAAATGGACATGATTACATTTCCGGATGCGGGAAGCGGGAATATATACAAAATAAAAAAATTCTGTTTTAAAAGAAATAGGTGTGGGTGGGGCCTAGAACAAGGAATTAAATTGGTGTGGCCTAATGTGCCAAATTCTGACATTATACAAGATTCAATTTAAAATGTTAAATTTCATAATCAAATAATATTTGACAGAACTGATCTGATAAATTTACAAATTACAAATGTATATATATACGCAAAATATTCATCTATGTGAGGTGTAGACAAAAAAATCCCGGTGACAATGTAGGATATTTCAGGAGCCTCGATCTTGTTAAGGTTTTCATTGATTAACTGATGAATTATTAAGAAACTTTATAAGTTTCGCCACTCAATGCACAGTTGACTTGAGGTTTATTTGGCTATGCCTTTTATGGGTCCTTTGGTCATATAGCTAAGTGTTGATTTATATCTTTGACATTCAAATTGTTTGGTTCTAATGAAGGTGAAAACTAAAATTGCTTCCGATGCATGTTATTTTCATTTTTTAATTACTGCTTTCTTTTTAATACTTTATGCTATTTGATTGAAAAAAAGGTAAAAAAAATAATTATGAAAAGTAAACAAACATGTATTTAGATAATAAATTATGTGGACACCTTAATAAGGAAGATATAATGCCTTTAATATCATTTAACACTATGCACAGATATATTTTTATTTAAAAAAAAATACCATTTTAAATTGTATACACAAAAGCTGTTTCATAGTCTAACACTGTCATCATCACTCATTCTACTTGACACTATCATCATTCCTGTTTCTCTGTTGATATCTATTTGCCATGGATCTTTGATTCCATCAGCCTCTGATAGTATTGTCTTACAGGTTTTACCATCTGGTGATACTACCATCATGACATGATACTGTTGTTTCCATTGGAAGCTATATAAACAAAGCCATTCTTGTCTAATGAAAGTACTCTTGGTTTGGCAATGTCTGGGTTTTGATATGTCCACATTTTTTAGGTTCTCCAGTAATTTTATAACAGCGTACTTTGTTTTCATGGAAATTGATACCATATATATTTCTTTGGAATAATGCAATAGGTCCAACTCCCATTCCTTCTAAGATGGTACGAGACATGTCACTCAGATTCACTGTAGTACATTGATCACCACCACTGGTGATGACCAAAGTTTGACCATCACTTGCTACTCCAAAACAATCATGAGAAAGTTTAATTGTTTGAATAATTTTATCCTTTTCTATATCCGCCAAAGCTATCTGGTTTGCTGATCTTAATGTGACAGCCACTGTATAATTTCTGACAAAGCAAGCATCCCATGGATACTTTGTGAATGTAATTATTTTTCTGATAAATATGCCATCATTACTGAACAGCAGTAGTTGTTTTTTTATTGCGATCAAGTGTTATAGATTTACCATCAGGTAAGATAAGACAGCTAGGCCCATATATTCAACTTCATTTGTGCTTGTTAGTCTTGTCAGTAAGGATGGCTTTATTTGTTCAATTACAGGAACTTTTGGAACCAAGTACTGGGCTTGATCTTTTCTGCTGGTCTTTAGTCGAAGTGTAGAAGAGATGCATATGGTATTAATATTAATATCTCCAAATGATTTGACATCTTGTAAAATTGATTGTAGAGCTGATAAAATGTTATTAACCTCTAGATTCTTTTCACTGAAGTGGTCTCCATTTTCTAAATCTTCTACATATTTTGCTGTTTGTAATGTAGTTTTCTCAATTTCTCTCAGACTAACATACATTTGTAGTGCTGTAGCATATTGCGTCATTTTGGTAATCAGACTATGCATTTGGTCTATTTGACTGGCTTGCTGATCCATTTGATGCACGAGAGTGGCCATGTTTGATTTTAGCTTTGAATGTTTAGACTCTAAATCATTCAGTATGTCCTGCTCTAATTTGTTTAAGTAATCATTGATACTTTCTCACATTTCTAATATCCTCAACAGCTTTTGTTTTCTGAGTATTGATGGTACTGACCCTGGTTTTCAGATACTTTATGGCTGTATCTAAGTTTTCCCTCACATTCATCAAATCTTTTTCAAAAAGTTGCACTGAGGCAGATGATTTGACTTGCTGTATGATATCAGATAAGGGTTTCATGTCTTGACATTTCTTGTGTTTATCAGTGATGCACTGGACACAGCAGGGACAGGCATGGAACGAACAGTAAAGTTCAAACTTCTTCTTGTGGTCTCTGCACTGACTACTTATTTCTTGCATGAATGTAGGTAACATTTTGTAATCTTCAGCTGACATGGTTTTATGGTTCTTAGACAGTCTTGACTTTCTGTGAGGTTTTTCACCATCTCCACAAAAGAAAACTTCACATTCTGTGCACCATGTGACTGCTGAGTTGGAGATTCCATCATCATGGCAAATTGTACAAAGTTGCTTGACTGATGAGGCCATTACTTTTTCCTTTTTATGTCTGAAATAATGTTAAAAAAAATATCTGACATGAATTATATGGTTATATATAAAACAGTTTGCCCCAAATACTTCTGTAGAAAGTAATCTATAATACTAAAATTACGAGGTCCAATTTGTCAGCCGTCATCACGTAAAAACGACGAATAAAAAAATTCAACTTTATATATAACTAATATTGTACAAAGGTGTAGGTTAAAAATTACACCACTCCAGGCCCTTTTGTTTTCCACGTAATTAAAATTGCCAATAATTAAGAAGTTCCAGGTCGAGTCCGATACCTATATTAATATTGCCAATAATTAAGAAGTTCCGCGTCGAGTCCGATACCGATACCAATAGTATATTCACCTGTTACCGATTACCTTATCTGTACGTTCCGCATCTGACAGGCGCACCACCAAATTGTGTATTCAGGATTAATATGCTATATAGTATTACACACGTCATAATCACAGGGTTGACACTACTTAATTGTCAAATTGTTACCTATTGTAGTATTTTAATCAGTTAGACTTTCTAAGATAACAATACGAATACTAAAAATCTGGACTTAAATAAGGCGTATAGGTACAGTTTTCAATTTGTTAGCGGGCATGACGTAAAACAGCAAATCAAAGAATTCAATATTTATAACTAATATAGGACAATGCTGTTGAATTAAAAAATACTCCATTCCAGGACCTTTTGTTTTCCAAATAATTAATATGATCAATAATTGATAAGTTCCAGTTCGACGGGTTCAAACAGAAAGATTTGAAAACAGAGAAAACTGTGTATCTTATAATCAGCATGACTTTAACTATCAGATGACAATACTAATACTAAAATAAGGCTTGCGCATAGTTATATACTTTAATTCAGTCACGGACCCACGATATACGGGTGTGTTCTAGTATGTATTATAAATGGAAACCTTATATCCTGATATGTAATGACAAATATACCCCTCACTCACCGTCACACAGTACTACATGCTACATATTCACAATTCAGTTATGAATTAAAATGAAATTATTCATAGAACAATTGAAGGTCTTTCAACATTAAAGCTACCTGCAGTTTACTCAAACTAAATCTTGGTGTCAATTAAATCATAGGTTTTTTTATACTGATTCAAAAAATATATGGTTGTTATGTGTATTTTGTCTAAAAAAAGGTAGCTAATTTGCTATTTCCAGTTTAGAAAATGTCACTTTTGGTCTCATATGATAGCTTTAGTCACACTGATTCCAAAAATATATGGTTTCTATATACATGTACTTTTGCTTGAAATAAGGGAGATAAATCGCTTCAGGTTTTGAAATTTCACTTCCAGTACCATCTGATAGGTTTCTTCACTCTCATTCCAAAAATATATGGTTCTATGTCCTTTGGAATGAAATCAGTGCAGGACATAAATTTGAGAATGGAAATGGGGAATGTGTCAAAACGACAACAACCTGACCATAGAGCAGACAACAGCCAAAGGCCATCAATGGGTCTTCAATGTAGCGAGAATTCCCGCACCAGTAGGTGTCCTTCAACTGACCCCTAAAAAATATGTATACTATAGTACAATGATAATGGCAACACCCGGTTGACAAAAGTTCACTTCCAGGTGACCTATTTAAAGTCATATATATACCAAACAATGCAAAGGACCCCATAGTTTTATCAGGTATGAATTTGTATTTATAGCAAAGGTCAAGATCTAGAAAGTCAAATTTAGCTCAACTTACAATGTCATCAAGCAAGTACCTCAAATCAAATGACCCTAAGTCTCTTCTGTATATATAGCTAATGACTTATAAACAAATACAGGTAATTAAAAAAAAAATAAGAGGGGAAGAAACTCCTATTTAATGTCCACACATCCATTTAACCAATATATATGTAGGACTCTAAAGTGCGATGGGGACGCTAAAGTACGATGGTCACGCTAAAGTGCGATGGTCTACGCTAAAGTACGATTCCTCTATACGCTAAAGTGCGATGGTCCGCGATAGTATAGGCGAGAGAATTGTACTTGGATTATGACGTTAACAGTCGTTTATACAAACCAAAAATGTATATGCCGGAACATAAATTAAGAACATTTGATTCACAACTTTTAAACCAAATGTCCATGATTTAATTTCAGACCTAACCGTGCTTCGTCGGCTGAAGATTTATTTCGGATGCTGGAAGAAGGACTTGTGTCCTGCAGTCGACCATTTTACTTTATAGATGCTAAATAGGTTGAAAATAGTATACGCATAGGTATCGTAGATCCTGCTTCTATTGGCAGCGAACGGATGCACTAAAATTATTGTTTACAATTCAGTTTACATTGCGGTCCCCGTTAAAATATTCTCGATTTTATTGAAAAGTAACGTCAGGAAAATAAAGGTTCATGTTTTTCAGCGGAAATTATAAATTGTCTGCTAAAACATAGTTTGTACAGTGCAGGAAAATATAACATGTTTTTTTTATGGAAAAGAGAAAGCTCGACGAATATCGCGTTTTCTCGCATTTAAGAATAAAGCTAAACACCTTGTACAAATAAATGTTACTTAATGTATTCAGACAATGTTGTCGGTCTTATAAATTTAGAAACTATCACTATATAAGCTTACCGATAAATCATAAAGCCTATCACATATGTTATACCTTAGCATTCTAGCTTTTGCAAATAGACTAATTTTTTTTTTTTAAATCCATGTATTTAAATGTTTTAAACCGTCGACCTTATCATATTGGTCCATCGCACGTTAGCGCGATATACCATCGTACTTTAGCAAACAAACAGCCATCGCACTTTAGCGTGAGACACCATCGTACTTTAGCGTAGACCATCGCACTTTAGCGTGATCATCGCACTTTAGAGTACCATCGCACTTTAGAGTCCTACATATATATGTTACCACATGTCATAGCTAAAAATTTGGTGAAAATATTTTGTCACTCTCATACTGTAAATTCCAAGTAATGTTCGCAGATGCTTTATTTCGCGTTCTGCCCTTTCTAACCCATTTTGTGGCAATTAAATAACGCAAATCTAAAATTTACTTGGAGAAGGTAAATACGAAAAAATTCAAGTTTTAAATATTCGGGACTACATTGTATTTATATTTGCTTTATTTTTCTACTCATGAAAATAAATCACTCCCCAAAATTAGTTTGTTTACAGTATATATGGTTTTTGAGGAGAAGCAATCATTAGCCAAAATCAAAATTTAAAACATGACGTTGACCTTGACCTTATTTTCTTTGGTGTACCCTGAACCTCATATCAAAAGACTAGGTGTCTATTCCTTATTGTTTACCAGTTACAAGTATATTTCAATTATATCAAATACATAACAGGGAAATAACTCTCATATGGAGACTCTGGATCACTTCTGTCAATTTTTTTTGGGACACCTAAATTGGGGATATAACGAGGAATTTGAAAAAATGAGTTTCTTTTTGGTTGGGAAGGAGTAGAGATAACAAGTAAAAACATTGTTTGGGAAGAAAAATCTTACAAGGAAAAGTGATGCATTGTTTCAAAAGGGTATAAACTATTCAATATATCATACACCAAATATCTAATTTAAACTTCTACAACTGGGACATGCTTATATATATATATATAGTCAAATGTTTTAGCATTAAAAGAAAGGAAGATATCTGCTGAAAATGTTGAACCACTTCACTTCAAACTAATTTTAAAATGGGTTTTCTAAAGGAAATCTAGTTATTAGGTCATTCCACCTTTCCAGGGAAAGACCATAAAGAACGTGAATGAATATGGCAGCTTTAATATCGGAACTTAAGTTGGACAAATAAAGAGAACTAGGTTAATTTTTTGCAAATGCAACTTTGTTAAATTCGGAGGATGTGTTTTTCAACAGACTGTTGGCATTCCAATGGGAACCAATTGTACCCCTCTTCTTGCTCACTTGTTTTTATCATGAGGCTGACTTCATACAGGAACTTCTTAAGAAGAAAGTTAATTAAAGTTATCAATATCCTTTAACTCTACTTTCCACTATATAGATGATGTTCTTTCACTAAATAATTCAAAATTTGGTGACTATGTTGAACGCATCTATCTCATAGAACTAGAGATAAAGGATACAACAGATACATTTAAGTCTGCCTCATACAAATGTTTTTAAAATGTATGATTTCAGCTTTTCAATGGCGAAATTTCCATTTTTAAGTAGCAACATCCCAGCAGCACCTGCATACAGGGTATATATCTCCCAATTGATAAGATATTCCCGTGCTTGCATTTCTTATCATGATTTTCTTGATAGAGGGTTGCTGCTCACAAGGAACCTATTAAACCAAGAGTTACCAAATGGTGAAGTTGAAATCATCACTTCGTAAATTTTTACGGAAGTCATCACGAGTTGGTTGACCGTTATGGAATAACTGTTTCACAAATGATATCGGATATGTTCCTTACGTCGTAGCTACAATCCCCCTTCCCTTTCATGAATGTGACCTACCGAATTAGACTATTTACCGGATTTGTTAAAACATGAGCAACATGACAGGTGCCACATGTGTAGCAGGATCTGCTTACCCTTCCGTTTCTCTTTTAGCAATAAGTATAAAAAAAATGTTTCTAAAATGTATGAAAATGTAGTATTTTATGTATGCTGTAAATAATGCACCTTCTGTGCAATCGATTATTGATCTTTATTATTTATTAAATTTCAATAGTGCATGTATATTCTGCTTTATTATTATTTCTAAAATTTTGTACAGGTTAAAACCATTTTTAAGCTGTAATTTGTACATGTTAAAATATATGTAAGTATGGGGTACTTTTGTAAATGTTATAACTTGTATTTTAGCATTGTACAATTTCTAACGTGTACAATATTTTTGTACATGTTATAACCTGTACAAAATTGCAACTTGTACACGACATATATAAAATCGATGTCAATTAAACAAAACTTGCAGCAATTTTGAGGGGGTCCCCCAAACTATTTAAATTAAGTTTTTTTGGAAAGACCCTAACTTTTTAAATAATAATTTAGATAGAAATTTTTATCAAAGATATCATGCCCAGTGGCGGATCCAATACTTTTCTTAAGGGGGGGCCCGCTGACTGACCTAAGGGGGGCCCGCTCCAGTCATGCTTCAATGATTCCCTATATAATCAACCAAATTTTTCCCACGAAAGGGGGGGCCCTGGGCCCCCCCAGGCCCCCTGGATCCGCCTATGATGCCATGCCCAGAAAACAAAAATGAAATCTGGTGTTTTTGTGTTATTGGGATGATGTGTCATTGACATAAATATACATACATGTATATATATATAACACAGCTCCATTTTGATCCTTGTGTAAAATTTTGCCAACCATACAAAAATATAGTTTTTGTTAAAAGATATGTATTTTATCCAAAGAAATTATTGGCCCAGTCACAACCCTTTCCCCTTAAAACCCTTCCAGGATTTCCAAAAAATTTGAATTTTTAGTAATAAAAATAAACGAGCAATTGAATTAATTGAAAGTTCTTACCATGAACATTTGACAGGAAGGGATGTACACAGGGAAATTATAAAATGACCAATATCTGTGACACTTTAATAGAATTGTTTTTTTTAATTTTAAATAATTGATTCAACAGTTTAATTTTGTTATTTATTAACATAAATTTGATATGACTAATATATGTACTTGAAGTACTTAACATTTTTTGAAAAAGTGAGAGTTTTTGTAACAATTTAAAAGAACATTTTGTACATATAATGAAAACAATTTTCATATTTTTTTTCTATTAATTAAACACTTAAAAAAATATTAATTTAGAATCAGTTTAGTATAAACATCATGACAGAATACATGTTCATGTGTAGCTAACATCATGACAGAAATTAAACAGAATACATGTTCATGTTTAGCTAACATCATGACAGAATACATGTTCATGTTTAGCTAACATCATGACAGAATACATGTTCATGTGTAGCTAACATCATGACAGAATACATGTTCATGTGTAGCTAACATCATGACAGAATACATGTTCATGTGTAGCTAACATCATGACAGAATACATGTTCATGTTTAGCTAACATCATGACAGAATACATGTTCATGTGTAGCTAACATCATGACAGAATACATGTTCATGTGTAGCTAACATCATGACAGAATACATGTTCATGTGTAGCTAACATCATGACAGAATACATGTTCATGTGTAGCTAACATCATGACAGAATACATGTTCATGTGTAGCTAACATCATGACAGAATACATGTTCATGTGTAGCTAACATCATGACAGAATACATGTTCATGTGTAGCTAACATCATGACAGAATACATGTTCATGTGTAGCTAACATCATGACAGAATACATGTTCATGTTTAGCTAACATCATGACAGAATACATGTTCATGTGTAGCTAACAAAGTAACATAGAAGAAAAGTTTTTGCAAAAATTTCTCAAACAATATATATAAGTCCTTGGACATGTCCACATAAAAACTAATCTTCCGGCGTTCATCTTCATATACTTCCACATATTAAATACTTAAATATCCTCGTACATGTCGGTGTATATTGGTGTATAAAGGGAGAGTACTCTGGAAAAATAGTGACGAAAATTAAATACTGCAGACTTACACTAAAAATCTTGGTAAAACACGTAGGGAAAATTGGTAGGTTTTGGGATATATATAAAAAAAGAATTACATCAATCCATCTCCATCAAAATTATGGCCAAGGAACTATAAAATACACTTTAAAATTCATCTCCATCAAAATTCTTGCAAGTGTTAACAAAATACTTTAAGTACTGCTGTTTCAATAGGTCATTTCATAGAACCTTATTTTGATTATTGCAACAAGTGGAAATAAATAAATATTCATGAGTTGATTCATCATCAGTGGAGGTGACTTGATGTTAGACTTTCTGTTGTTCCACCTATTGAGTTGTGGTCTCAAAACCTTCATTATAAAGTTCTTAACATACTAATTAATATAATTTTTCTTTTTAAGAAATTTGTTAACATGGTCTTTTTATATGATTTTCGTTAATTGCAGCTCATCTAGATACATATAATCATTTAAAAATGGTTTACTTTTAAATCAATTTTTGACGAGTTCAGAAAATTATTTGAAGTGGGAAAAAATCAACTACAATCTTCAACAGCAAAAAGTTGTTCATACAATATGACATATCAAATGAAAATAATCCAAAAATGTAGGTATAACATAGTACTACTACTTCCTTGGCTCAAGACTTGGGACAGATACTCAAATGTAGCCTGGATTAGCCTTGTTTATTTAAGGCATATTGGTATCTGAATGACAGGTGCTTGGGTACTGGAGCTGGATATATATATTTTTTTACCTCGTTTGCACTGAATAATATTGAATTTAAAAAAATATGTTAAAATATGTAAACCACTACCCTTGAACTGCCCCTTGTCTTATATTGTAAAATAGAGATAATCTTGAGTACACAAGCTGACCCTCCATATCAAATAAAATCAAGCAAATTTTATGTCAATGGTTGTTGGATAACTGGTGTTACATTACTATTAGTCAATAAAATATATTTTGGGTTGGGGTCTTCACCATTTAGTTTAAACAGGTTTATTTATAGTGGATTGGGAAACAAGTTATTACAACTTATATCAATTCCTTTCCACTTTGCAGGTGTGAGTGTTGTCTTGTAGCGGCACTAGGCTGCTCTTTTTTGAAATCTACAAGGGTTTTACGTGCAAGAGATAGTGCTCCCTCTTAGCACAGGTCAGCTATTCATCGTCCCATTTCGACGGACTATCATCATTTCTCAAGACCATACTTGCAGACAGAAACTTCAATTCCCTTAGTTAATGCACCAATTGTCATTTCTGACTTTTGTTATAAATTTAAATTATTTAGCTTGATCTGTCATAAAAATAAAACAAATGGATAAGTTTTCTGACACATATCATGCATATCATTTATTTTAATCAAAATTTGGTTTTGAGAAATTAAAAGAATTCAGAAATTAATGGAAGTTATTCAATATAACTCAGTGCAGACTTTGTATTGATATCAGAGTTGAATTCCAAATCATACAAAGGGAGATAATTCAATTCTTTTTTATCATTTATGTGAGTATAGCAAAAATACATGTATCAGAATCATATCTTAAGATTACAGGTATAAGTCCATAGTTTCACCAACAAAGGCAAGAAAGTACAAATGGTTTCTTTCTTTTTCCTTATTCTGTAAATGAATCATCTTACAAACTTATTGATAAATTTAATATGAAAAATGGATTTATATAAAAAAAAAGAAGATGTGGTATGATTGCCAATGAGAAAACTATCCACAAAAGACCAAAATGAAACAGACATTAACAACTATAGATACGTCACCGTACGGCCTTCAATAAAGCCCATATCGCATAGTCAGCTATGAAAGGCCCTGATAAGACAATGTAAAACAATTCAAAGTTTAGTTATGATATTTTTAGCTTTGTCGTTATTTGCCATCCAATTTTGAACTGCACAGACATAATTGTACATTACATTTCATTGCATACTGCAAGTTAACCAATCAAATGTTCATTATTTTCTCCCAACTGTTTAGAAGCTTTAGAAACCATGTTCAAGCTTCAAAAATATTTGATAGAAACACCAAATAAAAACATAATGGTGCTTTGAAACACTCAAAATATATGTTTTGACTCACATATATATATATATATATATTATTTTGCATTAAATCGTAGAGTTAGCTTTCCAACTGTCAAATTCAAGAGGATATTTTTTCTTGACCCTTTTTTCTATGAATTGAGATGTGACATTTTATAATTTGGTGGTGCATGTACAACACCCTATAAACCTTTCCACATGTTATACCTTAATTGTTAGGGGGATTTAATTTATCTGCACTGATACAATCTACTTAGATAAAATATTATTTATTTTGCATAGATGGTTACATATAAAATAAGGAATTTTAGGATTGCTATGTCTCCCTTTTGTGACAAAAGTTGCAGGCTCAACACAAAAAAAAACCAAATGGATAAGTTTGCCATCACAAATCACTCTCAATCAAAAATTGGTTTTGAGAAATTAAAATAATGAAGAAATTATAATAATTGTATTTTAGTGTTTAGTGTTTAAACATTATATAAGGAAGTGATTAAAATATAATTAACTCATTAGATGTACAGACTTGTATTCATATCTGAGTTTAAATTTCAACATATTATTCCCAAATGAAGACAACTTAATTCCTTGTATTTATTTGTAATGTGTGTATTAGAAAAGAGACAGTGTTACAAATTTTTTAAAAGGAACTGAACTATAGAAAACTGTTATTTTCACATAACTGAACATTTAATGGTCATGATGTCAAAAGAAGGACAACTGGGATAGTTTTAAGGAATTCATTGAGAATTTTAGACATTATTAAGAAACTGAACTTAATCCCGTACCATACACAGTTACTTTATTAAATTGAGAATGGAAATGGGGAATGTGCCAGAGACAACAACCTGACCATATAAAATAAAAAAACAACAGCAGAAGGTCACCAACAGGTCTTCAATGTAGCGAGAAATTCCCACTCTGGGAGGCGTCCTTCAACTGGCCCCTAAATAAATATATACTAGTTCAGTGATAATGAACGCCATACTAATTTCCAAATTGTACACAAGAAACTAAAATTAAAATAATACAAGACTAACAAAGGCCAGAAGCTCCTGACTTAGGACAGGTGCAAACATGCGGCGGGGTTAAACATGTTTGTGAGATCTCAACCCTCCCCCTATACCTCTAGCCAATGTAGAAAAGTAAACGCATAACAATACGCACATTAAAATTCAGTTCAAGAGAAGTACGAGTCTGATGTCAGAAGATGTAGCCAAAGAAAATAAACAAAATGACAATAATACATAAATAACAACAGACTACTAGCAGTTAACTGACATGCCAGCTCCAGACTTCAATTAAACTGACTGAAAGATTATGATTTCATCATATGAACATCAGGCACAATCCTTCCCGTTAGGGGTTTAGTATCATACCATCATAACATATATGAGAAGAACATAACCCGTGTCATGCCAAAAACTGGTTTTTGAATAAATGTGTTTAGTTCCGATGCAAAGACCCTAGGCCTATAAGTGAATCAATATTAATGCCAAAATATGCAATCTTTAATGACCGGACAATAGTATCGTAACTATATCCCTTCTTAATAAGTCTATTCAGAGGTTTTGTTAGTTTTTAAGGTGAATACTGACAACTTTGTGCTTTATAAAGAATATTTCCATAAAAAATTGGATGTGAAATACCTGAACGTATTAGAAGTCTGCATGTTCAGCTATATTTACGAATGATGTCCTTATACCGATGATAAAATTTAGTAAATGTTTTGACTAGTTTGTGATATCGAAAACCTAGCTGGTTTAATAATTTTTCAGTAATACATAAATTTCTCTCGTTAAAATCTAAAACATTGTTACATACACGAGCGAATCATACAAGTTGAGATATATAAACACCGTAAGATGGTGACAAGGGAACGTTTAGCATGTTTAGGTTGTTTTGGCTTGCTTGATTCTATTGATAGTTGATACTGAAAGTGCTTCCTACACATGCATGCAGGTATATTAATTTTTGTCGAGTCTGCGACTTTTGTCGCAGAAAGCTCGACATAGGGATAGTGATCCGGCGGCGGCGGCGTTAGCTAACTTCTTAAAAGCTTTAGATTTTTTGTAATGTTAAATTCTCTCTTATTATAAGTAATAGGATAACTATATTTGGTATGTGCATACTTTGCAAGGTCCTCATAATTCAGACAGTTTTCAGTTGACCTCGACCTCATTTCATGGATCAGTGGACAAGGTTAAGTTTTGGTGGTCAAGTCCATATCTTGGATACTATAAGCAATAGGTCTAGTATATTCGGTGTATGGAAGGACTGTAAGGTGCACATGTCCAACTGGCAGGTGTCATCTGACCTTGACCCTATTTTCATGGTTCAGTGGTTATAGTTAAGTTTTTGAGTTTTGGTCTTTTTTCCTAATACTATATGCAATAGGTGAATTATATTTAGTGTACGGAAATATTTTATGATCTATATATCAGTCGCGCAGGTTTTATTTGACCTTGACCTCATTTTCATGGTTCATTGATCAGTGTTAAGTTTTTGCGTTTTGGTCTGTTTTTCTTATCCTGTATGCAATACGTCTACTATATTTGGTATTTGGAATGATTTTAAGGTGTACATGTCTAGTTGGCAGGTGTCATCTGACCTTAACCTCATTTTCGTGGTTCAGTGGTCAAAGTTAAGTTTTTGAGTTGTGGTCTTTTTTTCTAATACTATATGCCATAGCTGGGTCAACTATATTTGGTGTATGGAAATATTTCATGATCTTTATGTCAGTCGCGCAGGTTTTATTTGACCTTGACCTCATTTTCATGGTTCATTGAACAGTGTTAAGTTTTTGTGTTTTGGTCTGTTTTTCTTAAACTATAAGCAACAGGTCGACTATATTTGTTGTATAGAAGAATTGTTAGCTGTACCGGTACATGTCTGCCTGGCATGGTTCATCTGCCCTTACCTCATTTTTATGGTTCATAGGTCAATGTTTAGTTTTCTTGGTTAATGTTAAGGTGGTACCCAACACTTTTACTAAAATTTATTTGGCTCGTTTAATTTTCATAAAATTTTGTCAAAGTATTTACTTTGACCCTTTTATGAAATTTTGAACCAACCGTTTTGTCGGTACACTGGTTATATAGCAGTTTGACAAACACCAATTTTGATCATTGAGAAGCTTAATATTCCTTTTACAACACAACATAATTAAAACGTTTAGCTGACTTTACAGAGTTATCTCCCTGTAGTGTTAGGTTCCACCTTAAGTTTACGTGACAGTGTAATAAAGCTTTATACTTAGGACTGTCAACATAATATCAATGATTAGTAAAGAAGGTGAGACATTTCAGTTTGTGCACTCTTGTTTTTTAAACTTTTTTCTTTTTAAAGTGCAACTCATTGTCTTTGTAAGAATCAGGCAATTTGGATAAAATTCATTTATGGCAGAATAAACCCAACAACCTGACCATTATATTTGAAAATAACCTTCATCCTGAGTTAAAATGATATGTCTTTATTCCAGAAATCTCTAGATAAATATTGGTTAAAATAATACCAAAATGTCGACTTATATAACCAGAACAGGAAAAGGAAACAAAAGTTATATGTGTGCACCATGATACATTTTGAACGTAAATAAATGTCAACCTGAGTGGGTTTTTTGTTAGGGTGTCACCATGTTGTTCACTACTGTCTGATTCTTAGGCATATTGATACTTAATACTATTTGCTATTTGCATTATTTTTTTTTAATGAAAAGTGAACAAGCATGTATTCTTATAATAAATAAATAACATGTCTCAATAAGGAATATATTATGCCTTTGATATCATTAAACACAATGAATTAATATTCTTTCCTTAAAAATTAAATTGAATGAAAATAATATTTTATAATTTATAAACAAAAGCTGAATCGGATCCACTAATAGTATCATCACTTATTTCACTTGACACTATCATCATCCCTGTTTCTCTGTTAATGTCTATTGCCAAAGGACGTTTGATTTCATCAGCCTCTGATAGAATGGTCTTACTGGTTTTACCATCTGGTGATATTACCACAATACTGTTGTTTCCCCAAGATGCTATATAAACGAAGCCATTCTTGTCTAATGTAAGTCCTTGTGGTGTGGCAATGTCTTGATGCTGATATGTCCAGAGAGATTCTCCAGTACTTTTATAGCAGCAGACTTTACTTTCTCTTGTATTGGTGCCATAAATATTTTCAATGTATAATGAAATACGAAACAGTCCTCTCATTCCTTCTAAGATTGTATGAGACATGTCATTCAGATTCAATGTAGTACACTGGCTGTTACTACTGATCACCAAAGTTTTACCATCACTTGCTACTCCATAACAATCATGAGAAAGTTTGATTGTTTGAATAACTGTATTCTTTTCAGTATCCACCAGTACTGTCTGGAGGGTGTTTCCCAATGTGACTGCCACTGTGTTATTTCTGACAAAGCAAGCATCAAATAATGGATTTTCTGTGAATTTTACTACTTTTCTGATGAAGGTGCCATCATTACTGAACAGCAGTAGTTCTTTTTTGTTATAATCAAGTATCATACATTTACCATCAGGTAATATAAGACAGGCAGATATACTTAAAGACTTCATACCTTCTGGAATTGTCAGTTTTGTCAACAAGGGTGGCTTTATTTGGTCTATCCCAGTAATATTTGGGACCATGTGCTGAGCTTGATCTTTTCTTCCAGCCTTTATTTTTAGAGAAGATGAGGTGGTATTGATATTGATATCTCCAAATGATTTGACATCTTTTAAAATTGATTGAAGAGCAGATGATATTTTAACCTCTAGATTCTTTTCAATGAAGTGGTCTCCACTCTCTAAATCTTGTATGTATTTCGCCGTTTCTGATGTGATTTTTTCAATTTCTCTTAAACCAATATACATCTGTAGTTCTGTAGCATGTTGTGTCATTTTGGTAAACTGGCTCTGCATTAGGTCTATTTGACTGGCTCGCTGTTCCATGTGTTGCACGAGACTGGCCATGTTTGATTTAAGCTTTGAATGTTTAGACTCTAAATCATTAAGTATGGATTGCTCTAATTTATTACAGTAATCACTGATCGACTTCCTCATATACTGGATTTCCTCAACAGCTTTTGTTTTCTGAGTATTGATGGTACTGACCCTGGTTTTCAGATACTTTATGGCTGTATCTAAGTTTTCCCTCACATTCATCAAATCTTTTTCAAAAAGTTGCACTGAGGCAGATGATTTGACTTGCTGTATGATATCAGACAAGGGTTTCATGTCTTGACATTTCTTGTGTTTATCAGTAACGCACTGGACACAGCATGGACAGGCATGGAAAGAACAATAAAGCTCAAACATCTTCTTGTGGTCTCTGCACTGACTACTTATTTCTTGCATGAATGTAGGTAACTTTTGGTAATCATCAGCTGACATGGTTTTATGGTTCTTAGACAGTCTTGACTTGCTGTGAGGTTTTTCACAATCTCCACAAAAGAAAACTTCACATTCTGTGCACCATGTGACTGCTGAGTTGGAGGTTCCATCATCATGGCAAATTGTACAAAGTTGCTTGACTGATGAGGCCATAACGTTTTCTTTTTACATCTGAAATATATGAGGGAAAATTGTCTAATATGAATATGTTAAGAATGAATGAGTTATATAATAAATAATTTGCCTAAAAATATTACTGTATTAAGTAATAAGTTTCATTATGGAAGTTTCTCATTACAAAATATATACTACAGCTACATATTGAGAAACCGTAAAAAAAGATCAGTAGATGAGAAATAAGTCAAAAGGCAGAATTTGTCAGTGCACTCCATAAACAAATGATTGAGAAACATTAAACAACGTATTGATTGCAACCCAAAGTCATCATGGTTGAAATGGTATGTCAACTTCTGACATGAGTTATTGTCCCCAAATGTGGATTTGTACTAATTTTTTTTTAGTTTTGGAGACATATTAGAGAAACGTTAATCAGAGAAAACAAGAATGTTTCCATATATAGTACAAGGATGTCCCACGAACACCCTCTTCAGTGGAGCGTGAAACTGGGTCAAAACTCGAAATTTGGAAAAAATGAGAATGATCAAATCATAGAGAACATGTGTACTAAGTTTTAAGCTAATTGGACTTCAGCTTCATTAAAAACTACCTTGACCCAAATCTTAAACCTGAAGCGGGACAGACGGACGGACGATAACAGACGGACAGAGGGATGGACGAACAGACGGACTAATTGACAAATGAACAGTTGCACAGACCAGAGAACATAATACCCCTCTAATCGTAGGTTAGGCATATAATAATCAGCTTTAAAAGATTTACGAACATAGATAGTAAAATAGGTTTTATTGTCCTTAAATGATATTTCAACTTCGTTCTTTATTTGGCCTTTTTAACTTTTTGGGGAATTTGAGCGTCACTGATGAGACGAAACGCATGTCTGGCATAAATACAAAATTTAATCCTGGTATGATATCTATGATGAGTTAATTTACCCATTTCTATTTAAACTTTAACAGAGAGAAAAAAAATCAACAAAACAGGTAGTCTATAATATTGGTGAGTGTCCATAAATGAAGATGCACAGACATGCAGGCTTGTTTCGTTTTTTCTCTACGTTAACGATATATATAGAAGAAGAAAAAACACAGAAAAAAGGAGTTTTTTTTTCTTGCTTTGTACTTCAAAAGTTTTGACTGTTTCAGAATAATTGATATGGATCCTCTATTTTTCAACCAGTGCATGTGTATATTATTATGGCTCTGCCTTCTGTATAAAACAATCAATGCTTTCTTATTTTATGCTGTTATATGGACCGTGTTCCAGAATTTTATAAATTGAATAAATGTGTTTAGTTCCGATGCAAAGACCCTAGGCCTATAAGTGAATCAATATTAATGCCAAAATATGCAATCTTTAATGACCGGACAATAGTATCGTAACTATATCCCTTCTTAATAAGTCTATTCAGAGGTTTTGTTAGTTTTTAAGGTGAATACTGACAACTTTGTGCTTTATAAAGAATATTTCCATAAAAAATTGGATGTGAAATACCTGAACGTATTAGAAGTCTGCATGTTCAGCTATATTTACGAATGATGTCCTTATACCGATGATAAAATTTAGTAAATGTTTTGACTAGTTTGTGATATCGAAAACCTAGCTGGTTTAATAATTTTTCAGTAATACATAAATTTCTCTCGTTAAAATCTAAAACATTGTTACATACACGAGCGAATCATACAAGTTGAGATATATAAACACCGTAAGATGGTGACAAGGGAACGTTTAGCATGTTTAGGTTGTTTTGGCTTGCTTGATTCTATTGATAGTTGATACTGAAAGTGCTTCCTACACATGCATGCAGGTATATTAATTTTTGTCGAGCCTGCGACTTTTGTCGCAGAAAGCTCGACATAGGGATAGTGATCCGGCGGCGGCGGCGGCGTTAGCTAACTTCTTAAAAGCTTTAGATTTTTTGTAATGTTAAATTCTCTCTTATTATAAGTAATAGGATAACTATATTTGGTATGTGCATACTTTGCAAGGTCCTCATAATTCAGACAGTTTTCAGTTGACCTCGACCTCATTTCATGGATCAGTGGACAAGGTTAAGTTTTGGTGGTCAAGTCCATATCTTGGATACTATAAGCAATAGGTCTAGTATATTCGGTGTATGGAAGGACTGTAAGGTGTACATGTCCAACTGGCAGGTGTCATCTGACCTTGACCCTATTTTCATGGTTCAGTGGTTATAGTTAAGTTTTTGAGTTTTGGTCTTTTTTCCTAATACTATATGCAATAGGTGAACTATATTTAGTGTACGGAAATATTTTATGATCTATATATCAGTCGCGCAGGTTTTATTTGACCTTGACCTCATTTTCATGGTTCATTGATCAGTGTTAAGTTTTTGCGTTTTGGTCTGTTTTTCTTATCCTGTATGCAATACGTCTACTATATTTGGTATTTGGAATGATTTTAAGGTGTACATGTCTAGTTGGCAGGTGTCATCTGACCTTAACCTCATTTTCGTGGTTCAGTGGTCAAAGTTAAGTTTTTGAGTTGTGGTCTTTTTTTCTAATACTATATGCCATAGCTGGGTCAACTATATTTGGTGTATGGAAATATTTCATGATCTTTATGTCAGTCGCGCAGGTTTTATTTGACCTTGACCTCATTTTCATGGTTCATTGAACAGTGTTAAGTTTTTGTGTTTTGGTCTGTTTTTCTTAAACTATAAGCAACAGGTCGACTATATTTGTTGTATAGAAGAACTGTTAGCTGTACCGGTACATGTCTGCCTGGCATGGTTCATCTGCCCTTACCTCATTTTTATGGTTCATAGGTCAATGTTTAGTTTTCTTGGTTAATGTTAAGGTGGTACCCAACACTTTTACTAAAATTTATTTGGCTCGTTTAATTTTCATAAAATTTTGTCAAAGTATTTACTTTGACCCTTTTATGAAATTTTGAACCAACCGTTTTGTCGGTACACTGGTTATATAGCAGTTTGACAAACACCAATTTTGATCATTGAGAAGCTTAATATTCCTTTTACAACACAACATAATTAAAACGTTTAGCTGACTTTACAGAGTTATCTCCCTGTAGTGTTAGGTTCCACCTTAAGTTTACGTGACAGTGTAATAAAGCTTTATACTTAGGACTGTCAACATAATATCAATGATTAGTAAAGAAGGTGAGACATTTCAGTTTGTGCACTCTTGTTTTTTAAACTTTTTTCTTTTTAAAGTGCAACTCATTGTCTTTGTAAGAATCAGGCAATTTGGATAAAATTCATTTATGGCAGAATAAACCCAACAACCTGACCATTATATTTGAAAATAACCTTCATCCTGAGTTAAAATGATATGTCTTTATTCCAGAAATCTCTAGATAAATATTGGTTAAAATAATACCAAAATGTCGACTTATATAACCAGAACAGGAAAAGGAAACAAAAGTTATATGTGTGCACCATGATACATTTTGAACGTAAATAAATGTCAACCTGAGTGGGTTTTTTGTTAGGGTGTCACCATGTTGTTCACTACTGTCTGATTCTTAGGCATATTGATACTTAATACTATTTGCTATTTGCATTAATTTTTTTTAATGAAAAGTGAACAAGCATGTATTCTTATAATAAATAAATAAGATGTCTCATTAAGGAATATATTATGCCTTTGATATCATTAAACACAATGAATTAATATTCTTTCCTTAAAAATTAAATTGAATGAAAATAATATTTTATAATTTATAAACAAAAGCTGAATCGGATCCACTAATAGTATCATCACTTATTTCACTTGACACTATCATCATCCCTGTTTCTCTGTTAATGTCTATTGCCAAAGGACGTTTGATTTCATCAGCCTCTGATAGAATGGTCTTACTGGTTTTACCATCTGGTGATATTACCACAATACTGTTGTTTCCCCAAGATGCTATATAAACGAAGCCATTCTTGTCTAATGTAAGTCCTTGTGGTGTGGCAATGTCTTGATGCTGATATGTCCAGAGAGATTCTCCAGTACTTTTATAGCAGCAGACTTTACTTTCTCTTGTATTGGTGCCATAAATATTTTCAATGTATAATGAAATACGAAACAGTCCTCTCATTCCTTCTAAGATTGTATGAGACATGTCATTCAGATTCAATGTAGTACACTGGCTGTTACTACTGATCACCAAAGTTTTACCATCACTTGCTACTCCATAACAATCATGAGAAAGTTTGATTGTTTGAATAACTGTATTCTTTTCAGTATCCACCAGTACTGTCTGGAGGGTGTTTCCCAATGTGACTGCCACTGTGTTATTTCTGACAAAGCAAGCATCAAATAATGGATTTTCTGTGAATTTTACTACTTTTCTGATGAAGGTGCCATCATTACTGAACAGCAGTAGTTCTTTTTTGGTATAATCAAGTATCATACATTTACCATCAGGTAATATAAGACAGGCAGATATACTTAAAGACTTCATACCTTCTGGAATTGTCAGTTTTGTCAACAAGGATGGCTTTATTTGGTCTATCCCAGTAATATTTGGGACCATGTGCTGAGCTTGATCTTTTCTTCCAGCCTTTATTTTTAGAGAAGATGAGGTGGTATTGATATTGATATCTCCAAATGATTTGACATCTTTTAAAATTGATTGAAGAGCAGATGATATTTTAACCTCTAGATTCTTTTCAATGAAGTGGTCTCCACTCTCTAAATCTTGTATGTATTTCGCCGTTTCTAATGTGATTTTTTCAATTTCTCTTAAACCAATATACATCTGTAGTTCTGTAGCATGTTGTGTCATTTTGGTAAACTGGCTCTGCATTAGGTCTATTTGACTGGCTCGCTGTTCCATGTGTTGCACGAGACTGGCCATGTTTGATTTAAGCTTTGAATGTTTAGACTCTAAATCATTAAGTATGGATTGCTCTAATTTATTACAGTAATCACTGATCGACTTCCTCATATACTGGATTTCCTCAACAGCTTTTGTTTTCTGAGTATTGATGGTACTGACCCTGGTTTTCAGATACTTTATGGCTGTATCTAAGTTTTCCCTCACATTCATCAAATCTTTTTCAAAAAGTTGCACTGAGGCAGATGATTTGACTTGCTGTATGATATCAGACAAGGGTTTCATGTCTTGACATTTCTTGTGTTTATCAGTAACGCACTGGACACAGCATGGACAGGCATGGAAAGAACAATAAAGCTCAAACATCTTCTTGTGGTCTCTGCACTGACTACTTATTTCTTGCATGAATGTAGGTAACTTTTGGTAATCATCAGCTGACATGGTTTTATGGTTCTTAGACAGTCTTGACTTGCTGTGAGGTTTTTCACAATCTCCACAAAAGAAAACTTCACATTCTGTGCACCATGTGACTGCTGAGTTGGAGGTTCCATCATCATGGCAAATTGTACAAAGTTGCTTGACTGATGAGGCCATAACGTTTTCTTTTTACATCTGAAATATATGAGGGAAAATTGTCTAATATGAATATGTTAAGAATGAATGAGTTATATAATAAATAATTTGCCTAAAAATATTACTGTATTAAGTAATAAGTTTCATTATGGAAGTTTCTCATTACAAAATATATACTACAGCTACATATTGAGAAACCGTAAAAAAAGATCAGTAGATGAGAAATAAGTCAAAAGGCAGAATTTGTCAGTGCACTCCATAAACAAATGATTGAGAAACATTAAACAACGTATTGATTGCAACCCAAAGTCATCATGGTTGAAATGGTATGTCAACTTCTGACATGAGTTATTGTCCCCAAATGTGGATTTGTACTAATTTTTTTTTAGTTTTGGAGACATATTAGAGAAACGTTAATCAGAGAAAACAAGAATGTTTCCATATATAGTACAAGGATGTCCCACGAACACCCTCTTCAGTGGAGCGTGAAACTGGGTCAAAACTCGAAATTTGGAAAAAATGAGAATGATCAAATCATAGAGAACATGTGTACTAAGTTTTAAGCTAATTGGACTTCAGCTTCATTAAAAACTACCTTGACCCAAATCTTAAACCTGAAGCGGGACAGACGGACGGACGATAACAGACGGACAGAGGGATGGACGAACAGACGGACTAATTGACAAATGAACAGTTGCACAGACCAGAGAACATAATACCCCTCTAATCGTAGGTTAGGCATATAATAATCAGCTTTAAAAGATTTACGAACATAGATAGTAAAATAGGTTTTATTGTCCTTAAATGATATTTCAACTTCGTTCTTTATTTGGCCTTTTTAACTTTTTGGGGAATTTGAGCGTCACTGATGAGACGAAACGCATGTCTGGCATAAATACAAAATTTAATCCTGGTATGATATCTATGATGAGTTAATTTACCCATTTCTATTTAAACTTTAACAGAGAGAAAAAAAATCAACAAACAGGTAGTCTATAATATTGGTGAGTGTCCATAAATGAAGATGCACAGACATGCAGGCTTGTTTTGTTTTTTCTCTACATTATAGATATATATAGAAGAAGAAAAAACACATAGAAAAAAAGGATCAAACCGTTATATGGATCCTCTATTTTTCAACCAGTGCATGTGTATATTATTATGGCTCTGCCTTCTGTATAAAACAAACAATGATTTCTTATTTTATGCTGTTATATGGACCGTGTTCCAGAATTTTATAAATTTTAAGTTTTAACTAATTGAATAAAATGAGTAATTGAATTATTTGAAAATTCTTACCATGAACGTTTTGATAGGAAGGAATTTGCACAGGGAAGTAAAATGTCCAATATCTGGGACACTTTATACATATATTATTGATTTAAATTTGAATACTTGTGGAAACAGTTAAATGTTTGTGTATAAATAGAAATTTGTTAGGACTAAATATTTTTGAATTTAAATGCACTGAACAATAATTCTTTTAAATCTTTTAAAAAAAAGTGTGTAAAAAAATAAACTAGATGACATTGTACATTTATTGTACATTTATAAAAACAACTTTCACATTTTTGTTATTTATTTAAAATCTTAAAAAATATATCAAAGTTTAATTAGTTTTAGCATAATAATGTGAGACTTTCATGACAATGTAATTCATCGATTTGCTCAAGACAGATGTGGAATTTTCATTCTCAGAAATTTAAAAAAATTTAATATATGAACCTAGAATGAATTTGAAATCTGAAAAATTGATAAAAAAAATGTATGAAAAAAATAAATCAAATTAAGGGGGCTCGCGGGTCTAAATCGAAATTTTTATTTAATATAGGACTTCCTTATATTTTTCTATAAATGAACTTTATCTTATACTTAAAAGAAAAATGAAATAAAAAAATGGGGTCACCGTTCATTTACGGTCACAATCTGCCATCGAAAGAAACATACATTTTTGTTAATGTCCTTTTTTTCTGTTGAACTAATAGGAGAAACAGAAGTAATATCGAAATAAAAAAAGAACTAAATTACAGAAATCGCTTAAATTTTACAATTATTTAGTTTATGTACAACTTATTCGAAAACAACAATAAGAAATATAGGTCACCGATGAGTTAAAAAAGATATTTCAATTTTAATGCCAAAAAATGGCATTTTTGCACCAAAGGGAGATAATTTAGAGCTTTTTCAATGATATCTACATTTTAAAAGTCACCTAGGGCTAACACGAATTGGTTTTTTGGAAAGATTTTTGTACCATATGATAAAGTAACAACTACTAAAGGTAATAAATAAAATTTGTAATGAAAAATAAATGTTTAATTTTTTCTGAAAATTTTATACCCGCGAGCCTCCTTAAGGAGTGTTAGCATGCATGTCAAAAGAGGTGAGGGGTAGCGTGGGGTTCAGTTAATTACACTGAAATAAAAGCAACTTGAACCTATAATGCAAGCATGGCTAACGTACCCTATAAATTTGGTTAGTTTTCATCATACATTTCTCTTCAGTTTTCCAGAATACGTAATTATTCCAGAATCAAATTATTCCTTGTTTAAAGTTCAATTACTAATTAAAAAGAAAACATGTTGGTACTAGATATAGTCAGGAGAGAAAACATTGGTTTTTGACAAAGGTTCCATATACAAGGATTTCTTGTACATTATGTCATCATACAAACTGATTTTATCTGTACGGCAAAGTTAAGGTTCATGTGAACCCTTCAGCTATTAATTGCTGCATTTTCACCTCAAAATTTACTCCGAGTACAGACAAACCTGTGATTTGGAAAAGTTTTAGACAAAGCATTCCCTAGATAAATAGAATTGAAATGCATTGTAATTTGTATAATTTAGAAATTTCATAACTTAACTGGATATTTCAGTACACTTTTTTTCATCCATGCAGAAGACGATTAAATTAACAAACAGTTGAGATTCCCTTGATATGATCCACTCAGGTACACAGTTTAACTTATGATCACCAATTATTGTTAGATATCTATTGTCCTTATATATATGTTCTAATTCGTAACCTCAACCGAACATAAAGCATTTATCAATATAATACAAAACTCTCAATTGGGAGTAGCCACTTACAAAAGTCAAGTGCATTTTATTCAGATAATAAATACACGTAATTCATTTAATACCAATGAGTATTGTGATAAATTAATTGTCTGTCTCTGACTAGCACATCAATGTTTTGGACCCATCCTGAACTATCAACCTGTAAATAAATATTTTTTTTATAATTATTTATTTAGAAAAAAGCCTCTGGAACACTGGACTGCAATGACTCGAATGACTTGAACTACCTTAAAACCACCTGTGCATGAAATGTTACCCGCATTCCTTATATATCCAATCAAACAGATCTATCTATAAATAGCATACACATGTGTACCTTACCAAACAAAACAAACTTGCATCATATATGTACAACTTTCAGATAAATATAAATCTATTGTCTGTGTCAATCAAACAGCTCACTTTAATTATTACCTGTTGGAAATTCTCAAACCTCTTTCACAACTTAGTGTATTTTGGCACCTTCTGGAGGATTGAAAAAGTGCACTGCAAAATCCTGTTAAGTTTTTATTTTTCTAAACCATAAAAAATATTTGAAATTTATTTATCTAGGGCATGCTATGCCTTAAAACGTACACTGATGTACAGGTTTGCCTGTACTCAGAGTAAATTTTGAGGTGAAAATACGGCCATTTTAAGCAAAGGGTCCATATCAACCTAAAAATTAATTTATCCTGATGCATGTGGGTGTTTATTAGTGTAAAAACTGAAAGTAACTGGGAAAATTTGATAGAAAACTTAAGACGCATGGGGATATATAACTGACTCAAAAATTACTCGTAATCAATCCTTATTAATAGTATATACCAGGTACTCTGCAAGGCGCAGTGAGCTTTATACGACTGCAGAGGTCGAACCCTGAACAGGTGGGGCAAGTATTGACACAACATTCAAGATTTTTACAGCTCTGTATTTGGATTGTGATCAAATTTTTGACATACTATGGGTTCTGACAAATGTCAAGATCTTACAAATCTGTTGCACAATATTGTGCAATTAAAAATTTCTTCTTCAAACTTGAGAAATTTGGAGAGAAAAAAAATTGAAAACTACTATCATCCCCTTTTAGCTCACCTGGCCCGAAGTGCCAAGTGAGCTTTTCTCATCACTTGGCGTCTGTCGTCGTCGTTAACTTTTTTACATTTTGAACTTCTTCTAGAGAACCACCTAATGGAATGAAACCAAACATGGCATGAATGATCCTTATGAGGTGCTGACCAAGTGTTGTTACTTTGTAGCCGATCCATTATCCAAGATGGCCGCCAGCGGGGGACTTAGTTTAACATAGGACCTTATGGGAAATGCATACAAATGACTTCTTTTAGAGAACCACTGAATGGAATGAAACGAAACATCGCATGAATGTTCCTTATGAGGTGCTGACCAAGTGTTGTTACTTTGTAGCCGGTCCATCATCCAAGATGGCTGCCATAACAGGACTTAGTTTAACATAGGACCCTACGGGAAATGCATACAAATGACTTCTTTTAGAGAACCACTGAATGGAATGAAACCAAACATGACACGAATGTTCCTTATGAGGTGCTGACCAAGTGTTGTTACTTTGTAGCCCATCCATAATCCAAGATGGCCACCAGAGGGGGACTTAGTTTAACATAGGACCCTATGGGAAATGCATACAAAAGTCTTCTTCAAGAGAACCACTGAATGGAATGAAATCAACATAGTATGAATGTTCCTTATGAGGTGCTGACCAAGTGTTGTTACTTTGTAGCCGATCCAACATCCAAGATGGCCGCCAGTGGGGTGACTTTGTTTAACATAGGACCCTATGGGAAATGCATACAAAAGTCTTCTTCTAGAAAACCACTAAATTGAATGAAATCAAACATAGCATAAATGTTCCTTTCCTAATGAGGTGGTGGCCAAGTGTTGTTACTTTGTAGCCAAATTTTTATTTTTTTTATATGATTTCGCAAAACCAAGTAGAGTCAGGTGAGCAAAAAGGTCCAAAACCTGACATTTATTATACATAATTTACAAGAAGTGTAAAAGAGGTAAATCAGAACATACCTAACATTGTATGTTAAATGTTTCTGAATAACCTCCCTTTAATACAGTCTGCTTTCAGATTGTCTTAATTGCCCATTGACCAGAAAAACCTAGTTTTCCCCTTTTTTGCCCCTAATTCCAAAACATTTTGAGCCATAACCCCCCAAAGTCAATACTAACAATCCCTTCATGGTATCGAAACTTGTACAATTTCAGAGAGATTTATACACTTAAATAAAACACAAGTTATTGTTTGAAAACTACAAAAATGCTTATTTTGGGCCCCCTTTTTGGCCCCTAATTCCTAAACTATTAGGACCACAACCCCCAAAATCAATCCCAACCTATCTTTAGTGGTATTTTGAACTTTCTGGTAAAAACTTACAGAGATCCATTCACTAAAACTGAAGTTTTTGTCCGGAAACTAAATGCGTCTTTGGACGACGACAACAACGACATGATAGCATTATACAACACACAAAAAATTTGCGGTTGCATAAAAAGGACTATTACCTTAATATATCCTGTTGGAAAGATGCATGGTTCTGTCTGCAGGTGAAAAATATGTCCTTGTTTTCAAAATTCCAATAGGGAACATACTTTTTATAATTGTATAAATAAACCAATTTCTCAAGACGTTTCGGCTGTTGGCCTTCTTCAGTTCTTTATTTTTCCTCTTAACTACATGGCTGACATTTTGTTTTCAATCATTGAAAAGATGTTATAGATAAATTATAGTTTTTCCTCTTAACTACATGGCTGACATTTTTTTTTCAATCATTGAAAAGATGTTATAGATAAATCTATAATTTATCTATAACATCTTTTCAATGATTGAAAACAAAATGTCAGCCATGTAGTTAAGAGGAAAAATAAAGAACTGAAGAAGGCCAATGGCCGAAACGTCTTGAGAAATTGGTTTATTTATACAATTATGAAAAATATGTACTGGTACATTCCTCCCTTATTCGGAGCACCCCTCGAGCTGCAATGGTACAGTAGAATCTGTTTTCTCTCTCAGGATGAATGTAAATACATCAATATTTTCAAGGATACTCACTCACTCACTCAGTGCCCCTGCCCAAAAAGAAAGGGACTTTAAAAAGTAAAAATAGCAAGTTCTACTAATAAGTCAACAGGGCCGCATTAGCAAGTCGACTCATTATTGTTATGATTGTCCTCAAATTACAGTTATTACGCATCTTTTTATCTTTGATGGCAGGCACTAGAATGAAAAATTCAAAAGTAAAAAATATTATACATGTGAACATGGCTTAAATGAACTTTTTGTAGAAGTTATTGCCCTTCAATGACAAAATTCACCCTTTTTTGTGTTTTATTTTTTTGTGTAAACTAGGGTAGATATAGAGAATATGTTATCAGCTAAATAAAAGATATATTTCAAACATGGACAAATTTTTATTCATCACCTTATTGGAGATATTCCAATGTCAGCTGTGCAGCTACATAATGTACTTCCTGTTTGCAATTGTTGGAAATTTTACAACACTCAAATGTAAAAGAAAAAAAATTGTCAAGCTTTTCTTGGCTTTCAAACTGATTTTATGTTTAGTATTGTAATTGCTAATTGTCTCATTGGTAATTATCTTTTTAACTCTATGAAAAGAAATGTTCAGTTATTATCCATCCCAACCTAAAAATTAAGCAATCCATAAATGTTCATAATATACTCTCCTGGCATATAATGAAATGAAAGAAGAAAATGCAAGAAACTATAATTTATTCTAAGATTTTTTTCCACTTCTTCTACATCATAGACAAAGCCTTGTTATCATCTGTTATGATATGAAGTCAGAGGAGTTGAAATGCATGATAATTAGTGAATAAATGGTTATGATTTGCCTAGGTAATCATCCAAGATTTTTTTTATTGTATCAATGTATTCAATTGTTTTGTGAGAATTTTCATTCTATTATTTTTCTTCAGAAAAAGATGATTTAAGAAAAGCCAGAAGATCTGCTGTTAAAGGTAAGATTTATCTTAAGGATGTATTCTTCTGACATTTCAGTCTCGTTCAGTCTCATTAAAATCTTGTTCTGGAATTATTTCCAAAACATGTGATATAAGTGAAAAATAGCAATGAATTTGATAATTATCATAATCAAACTTTACTCTGTGAAAGAATTGTTTATTTCCAATAAGTAGTATTTTGAGTAATGAAATTTTCAAATGTTATTACTAATCAAGACAGCCTCTTTTAGTGAAATTTTGAGAAAATGGGTGGGGGGTACAAAAAATGATTTTACCAGAAACATAAGCATCCCATATAACTTTTTCTTTTCAAATTTCATAGATATGTATTTTTCTAATCATTTGTAACAAGGAAGTTGAAAAAATATGCATTTTGTTCTTTAAACAGAGAAAAATCACAAATATACAAAATTGACAACAAAGGTAAGTTTGACACGAAAAAGCATCAAAATATGATAAAACTTTCTTATATTAACACCAACCCCCAATTTGTTTTTAGTTCAATTTATTCAGATCGGTCCAGCATGGCAATGATATCTTCTTAGGTGTATTTTTTGCTTATGTATCGTCGCTAACTCTTGACTCTGTATGATTTTTCACAAAGTAAGCTGAATTCCTGCTTAAAACCAGATATTTAAAACGTCTAGTGTCCTTTTTGTTAATGAAACAAGCTGACAAGTTCTTTCAGTCAGGCTTTTAAAAGTTTCGTATGCTGAATAGTCGTATAAGGAGTTGAAGATCAAAGGTTTTAATGTTGGTACAATGTTTAAATGATTGAGATTGTACATTCACCAATAAGTGACAGGCAATAACTCTTTTTTTAATTTTTCAGTATCCACATCTTATTAACACCACTTCTTGAATATGCATTTTCAGAATATTTATGAAGTCCTTCTTTAACTGCAGGGAGTATGACAATAATTAGACATTTCTAAAAAACTAAACTTTCTCGTACTATACCCAAGTGACTTCAGGTTGGTTTAGCTTATTTTTTTTATAGCTCAAGTTTTATTGATCATGATATATCATAGGCATTCAAATTTTTTTATTCTAATTATGGTTGATACTGAAAGTGCTTCCTACACATGGTATTGTAATTTTTTGATAACTGTGTTCTATTTAAAGTGCCACTCGGACCATGTCTTTGTAAGAATCAGGCAATTTGGGAAAAAATCAATTCATAGCGAAATAAACCCAACAACCTGACCATTATATTTTAAAGTAACCTAGCTTTGTTGAACTTTTTTACATTGTCATTTCAGGGCCTTTTATAGCTGACTATGCGGTATGGGCTTTGGGCATTGTTGAAGGCCATACTTAATGACCTGTAGTTGTTAAACTTTGGCTTCAAAACATGACAATTAATGATATTTAAGTTGTCATACTTTCACATCATAACAGACCGAGATAAAAAAAATTGTGACGATTATAAATCATGCACAGAAGACTTGATTTATGATATATACATATGTTTGTTCAATAATTGGATAACCATTATATATCGATCATTTCATATGACTTTAAAGTAATAAAAATAAATGAGAAATTAAATTATTTGAAAACTCTTACCATGAACATGATGAACACACCAACATTTTCACAGTAAGTGATGTACACAGGGAAGATATTATAAAATGTCCAATGTCTGGGACTTTTTCTTAGAATTGTTGATTAAAATTTTGATAATTGTCTGTACAGCAAACAATTCAATTTTTGTATGTATAACCACAAAATTGAGGGTTATAGTGTTAAGGTTAGGGTTAGGGATGTGACTAGTATGTACTTGAAGCACTTAAATTTCTTTGATAAAATCAATAGATTGTATAAGTTGATAGAATTTTTTGTATACAAAATATTTTTTTTTAACCTATTTCTGTTTTATTTAAATAAAAACATTAAAAAAAATTTCTTAAATTAGAATTAGTTTACTAAGTGTATAAACATGAACACATGTAGCTCTTAAGACCAAGAAAGTTCAATTAATACATGTATTTAGAATTTGAACATAATCTGAGCTATAATCTATCTAAATATATCTGGCTAGTGAATAATGAAAGGAAAATGTTGCTTTTAAGCTCACCTGGCTTAAAGACGAAATGAGCTTCTCATCACTTGGAGTCCATCATGCATTGTTGTCATTGTCCTTCAACTTTTACAAAAAAATATTCTCCTCAAACTATTGGTCCAAATTTAAGCAAACTAATGGCCAGCGTCATTATATGACCCTGCCTGTTAACTGAGATGGCCAACATGGCTAAAAATAGGTCATTGGGGTACGTACCGTAAAATGCAAGTTTTATTGATTACCATCCAAACCCTATGAACATGATGAATAGAGATAATCTGACAGGACAGAAATGTTTAAAATGTCTAAATTTTCATGCTGTCCATTTATTCATACCATAATACATTAAGTCTTTACCTTGTCTGTCCGTTTTGTCCATTCACTGCATACATCCCCAAAATTTGTTTTTTTCTCAACTAAATGTTGAAAAAAACCTCAGAATAGATACAAATGCAGAAAGAAATTTTACACATAAACAAAAGATCAACAAGACAAGATCTAGACATAAGCTGTGATGACTGAAATCTTAATTCTACTTATAATTGGAGTTATTTCCCTTTAAAGATGCTTTCGATCACTATGAGTTTTTGCCTCAACCCCATAGAAAAGTTTAAAGCCAATAAATGAAGATAGAAACTTTGTATATATAAAAATGATCAGCAGGAAAAGATCTACAAATAAGTCAACATGACTGAATTGACTGAAATTTTCAGTTGAGTGGTTGTAGGGTTATTGCCCTTTCATAATGGGTTGCACCAAATATAATGGCTATTGTTAAAGATGGAGGTGAAACAGCTCTTTACGGCCTCTAGTTTGGCTAGGACTCACTTAAATTTCTGAACATAGAACAGTGGCAGATCCAGAAATTTTGATAAGTGGTGGCTCACTGACTTCCTTAGAAGGGCCTGCTCTGGTCATGCTGCAGTGAATCCTTATATAACCAACACAATTTTTCCCAGAAAAGGGGGTGGGTGGCGGGCCCACTTGTGCCTCCCCCTTAATCCGCCTCTGTATATATAGGATCAATTATTTAAGAAAAATAATCATTGGCTCATTATTGGGGCTAGCTGTGGACCTATGGTAGATCTTAGGTCCTTGTGATATTTTTTGACTATTTGCAGACCATAGGCCCATAGGTCCTCAAATATTAAAAAAATATCATAAGGACTTGAGAGCTAGGGTTCCATAGCTACATGTATATTGGAACTAGCTTTTGTCTTTGAACCCTGTTGCGTAAGTTGAAAGTTAAAGCTTTCAAATGAGAGATAGCCATCCTTATTATAAGGACTTTTATATGATAGTTAGAGTTGGATACTGACAGATTCAGCTCAATGTAATGTCATTTTAGCAGTTTTATAAATTTTATAAAGAGTCATTAGCTATAATATAGCTTATATTGATACCTCTCTTATAAATGTCCCCTGTGTAATATCAGCTTTAATTTTTTGTAGAAGTTAATCACTTTATTAGGTCTATGATATTTTGTTATGAATATTGGATATCTCTTTAATTCTGGTAAATTTGACAATTTTCACTTATTATTTTCAGATTGTGAAGATCAGCTGACAGAAAATCTTTCATGCAGGTAACGATTCAATAATCTCATTCTGATTATACTCATGATCTATAACAGTCCTATTATCCTGGCATTTGACCTAAAGTGGAATTTTTATTTTTGTTTTAATTCAGTTAATTAATGACTTTTGATTTTTTAATGACAACAGCTATTATTGTAGAATTAGAATTGGAAATGAGTTAACTGTATTGCATTTAGTTATGTGGTATCTCAGATCTTTTATGTTATTTCCAAATCCTTTAAGTGCATCATCAATTACAATATGACCAGGGTTCTCAACTTCTCATTAAGGATTTTGGAAGGCAAGTTCAGGGACTCTTTATTTTTACTGCGGATGACAGTGAGGGCATTCCAGAGTATTGTTGCCATAAACAAATTCTACCTGAGTGACTTGCGTTTATTTTTACTGGTTATACCCATATAACAACACGAACATTGTCAAGTGCAAAATTACATTCTTGTCACTTGTTATATGTTAATTTCATCGATAAATATTCATTAAAATAATTTTCAAGAACGCAGAAAAATGATATAAAAATGTTTTGTCCTGATAAAAATATATAAATAAATACTTAAGAAAACCAAAAATGTGTGTTAACGCAGGCAGAAGAATATCTAAAGAAGATTTTGCAACAAAGGTGGGAAAATATGAATGCCTACTCAAATCCAATAGACTATTAGAAAAACGAATTATTACAGAATATTATTTCACTACAATATAAACATGTAAAAGTTATTAGGATGAGGTTGAATTCCCTGTCGTTTAGTCATCATCCACACAGGAACTTGTCAGAAAAAAAAATATATATTGTGACCTGATGATCCACCAGAACTTGTGGTCATCGATCAGATGTCAGTACTTTATAGGACTTTGATTTAATTTGACAAATCCAAGATTGAGAAAATGAAAGTTTATTGTTATATGATTTATTATTTCAGTCTCTATGATAGAATAGAGCAATGAATAGATTTTTTTTAATATTATAAAATGTTGATATATGTGCTCCATTGGCTGTGTTCTGCTCTTTCACAGGTAGGACTTAGGTTGTTGTCTCTTTGACACATTCCCAATTTCTATTCTCAATTTTTATCAACAGACACTACTAAAGAACCATATTCAACAGAAAATATTACTTCCAAAACATTAATTATTTTTCACCATTCAGCTGCTAGTTAAAATAACTTGCCTATGTTGCATTTATATACAGTGTGTATTGTAATGATAAAATTGTAAAAGCAACACAATAAAAATTTCAAAAGCTTGAAAGCTAAGAATGTTAAAGAACAGCTGTTGAAGACGCAAATGACCATTTATTTAATGACTTGTTTGGGTTCTCTTGTCCCACTCCCTTCATAAAACATTCAGGGGGATAATGTACCCTGTATGAATTTGACCCTCTTCCCTTGCAAATCTTACCAAATGAAAATAACACGATTATAAATCTAAAAATTCCGTCAGGAACATTTTCTGAATCAGGAACACTCAAAACCCAAAAAAATGAAATGAATACATTTATAAGTACCAAAAAACACATGAAGAGCTATATAAAAAAAAAGAGACCTTAAAACAAAATACCAAAATCTTGAACTAGTCTAATGGTAACATCATATAATATTGCAATATTAAAGTGATGTGGATTTATAGAGAATTTCATTGAAATTAGCTACTGTAAAATTAAAAATTATTGCAAATTATTATTGGGAAAAATGCGACAGTGTTATGAATTGCAATAATTTAAACTCACATATTAAAAATTTTCATATGAATTAAACAGAATTTTGCTCAATATCGCAAAAATTGAAATCGCAGTTTAGTCTTAAATGACAAAATCGCAATAATTTCTGAGTTTACAGTATTAGAAATAGACAATTGATTTTTTCCACATATGATGTCTCGTATATTTCTTATTCCTTGTTCTCATGAAACACCTGATGATTTGGAAAAATTAAGAAGCCTCAAAAGATATAATTATATAATTCTACTATCATACTCTTACAATTTAAAGAAGCGAACATTATGGAAATTTTTAATAACTATTGAAGAAAAATTTTTATAACAAAGAGCGTGACAAGACATGGTTCTCGTTATCAATGGAAGAAGAAAGTATGTCATAATTAATTGCAGATTTTATCCTAAGATATTCCTGGAAAAGGAAATTAATTAAATTCTTTGAAGGTAAAATCTCCTTACTTATAACTAAGAACGTATTATGAGAGGTTTTAAAAGTTTCATTGATTAATGTAAATTAGTCACCTCCATGACTTTGAAGTTTAGACATTTTTTGTCTTTAATGGATGTTCTTTATAAACGAGATAATGTTATAAATATTTCTGTTTGATAAATCAGAGCTAAAGAATCACAATGTTTATAGTTCAATGTAATTATACAAAATCTAAGAAAGTTAATTTAAAACGAAATTGTAAATCAACAATTTTCTTTTCCCAATACACAAATGATGGTAGAATTGGTTATCAGTTTGAAGTACTCTCGGAGAATCGTTTTGTCCTATGCTGACAATGCTGCAGAGAATTGAATTTACTACGGACAGCAGGTCCTACTATAACATTTTTCTGTCCCTAATATAATTGATAAATTTTGTAAACCTTCGAAAATAGATTTGTACATTCTAAAGACATTCAGTAGTGATTGGAAAAGCTTTGGCTAAGTGAATTATGGCAATGTTTTTCTTTGGTAATCTATTACATGGTGAATCTATATGTCAGTCGGAAAACGAAAAAATGTCACACAAATGTCTAGAAAGTTCAGCGTTCTTTATAACCTTAATGGAAATTACTTTTTATAGAATGCTGAAATCTTTCTTTTTTTGCTGTCATTTAGAAAGTTTAATGGATTTTTATTCAAAGAAGGATTTAAACAAACATTTCACTTCCAAAGTTTATATTAAGAAATCATAACATGGAATAATTAAATGCTCCAAGTCTTCATCCTACTACAATTAAAGTTACATGCTAAAGAGTAAAATAACTAAAATTCTGGAGTCAATTTCACAAAAAAACTTACGACTAAGATTTGTCTTTTTTTTGTTTTTTTTTGTGAAATCGACTCCTGAACTCCAAGAAAAATTCTAATCCAAAAATACCTTATCAAATGGTAAAATCAAAAGCACAATTAAGTAACACACACATCAAAGAAATCGAAAATAACATCATATTCCTGACCTGGTACAGGCATTTCCTTATGTAGTGACACAGTTTGCCCTTTCATCGTTTTATTCACTTACATTAAAAGCAACAGACTCAAGTGTGGGATCTAAACTATTTATGAGAGGTCCCCAGGATGAAATCTGTTTGGAGACCAATTAAGTGAAAACCTTTTAGTAAATGCAAGGAAATATGTTGGACTTTTTTCATAGCATTAATTATTAAAAATATGTTTTAATTTTGATTTATTTTTTAGCAACTTTCAAGCTGTTTGAATCAATGCAATTTTTTGTTAATATCAATGAGACAGCATCCTAAAAAAATTTAGAAATGACCACAGTAGAGGTAAATCATACATTTTTCTATTAAAAATTAAAAAAAAAAACAAAAAAAACAGGAGTCACTGTGTGTCTAGCTTAAAATTCCCTTCTCTCATCAATTTCATCTTATTCTATGGTAAATCATGATAAATTCAGGATATTCATCTTCTTGTAAATTCATAAACAAGTATTAATCAGTATGTTTCTTTAAAAGTACATGTTTGCCTATTAAATCTGTAAAGGTTTAATTGCTTTTTATGCCCTGTTTTTCGGTCTGTGTATCCATTCGTTCAAACGTCTGTTTGTTTCTTCCGTTTGTCTGTCTGTCCACCTTCAGGTTAAAGTTTTGGCCAAAGTATCACGACTCACTGAACATATAAAATGATATTGACCTTTTCAGGTTAAAGTTTTTGATAAAGTTGAAGTCCAATCAACTTGAAACTTAGTAATCATGTTCCCTATGATACCATCTTTCTAATTTCAATGCCAAATTAAAGTTTTGACCCTAATTTCATGGTCCACTGAACAAAGAATATGATAGTGTGATTTGGGCATCCATGTACTATGGACACATTCTTTTTATGCCCCACCTACGATAGTAGAGGGGCATTATGTTTTCTGGTCTGTGCGTCCGTTCGTCCGTCTGTCTGTTTGTTCGTCCGTCCATCTGTCCATCCGTCCGTCCGTTCGTTCGTCCGTCTGTCCCGCTTCAGGTTAAAGTTTTTGGTCAAGGTAGTTTTTGATGAAATTGAAGTCCAATCAACTTGAAACTTAGTATACATGTTCCCTTTGATAAGATCATTCTAATTTTAATGCCAAATTAGAGAATTTATTCCAATTTCACGGTCCACTAAGCATAGAAAATGATAGTGCAAGTGGGGCATCCGTGTACTGTGGACACATTCTTGTTTCTTATATATTCTATGGTAAAGTGTGATATATGCAAGATTATCAATTCTTTGTGTAATATCAGAAACTGTACATGTTTTGTTTGCCTATTAACCCGTAAGGGTTTATAAAAAAGAAGATGTGGTATGATTGCCAATGAGACAACTCTCCACAAAAGACCAAAATGACACAGACATTAACAACTATACATTAGGTCACCGTACGGCCTTCAACAATGAGCAAAGCCCATACCACATAGTCAGCTATAAAAGGCCCTGATAAGACAATGTAAAACAAGTCAAACGAGAAAACTAACGGCCTTATTTATGTAAACTAGAGGCTCTAAAGAGCCTGTGTCGCTCACCTTGGTCTATGTGAATATTAAAGGAAGCAGATGGATTCATGACAAAATTGTGTTTTGGTGATGGTGATGTGTTTGTACATCTTACTTTACTGAACATTCTTGCTGCTTAAAATTGTCTCTATCTATAATGAACTTGGCCCATTAGTTTCAGTGGAAATGTTAGTAAACATTTACAAATTTTATGAAAATTATTAAAAATTGACTATAAAGCACTTTGCTGAACATTATTGTTGTTTACAGTTTATCTCTATCTATAATAATATTCAAGATAATGACCAAAAACAGCAAAATTTCCTTCAAACTAACAATTCAGGGTCAGCAACCCAACAACGGGTTGTCCGATTCATCTAAAAATTTCAGAGCAGATAAATATTGACCTGTTAAACAATTTTACCCCATGTCAGATTTGCTCTAAATGCTTTGGGTTTTGAGTTATAAGCCAAAAACTGCATTTTACCCCATGTTCTATTTTTAGCCATGTCGGCCATCTTGGTTGGATGGCCGGGTCACCGGACACATTTTTTCAAACTACTAACCCAAAAGATGATTGTGGCCAAGTTTGGATTAATTTGGCCAAGTAGTTTCAGAGGAGAAGATTTTTGTAAAAGATTACTAAGATTTACGAAAAATGGTTAAAAATTGACTATAAAGGGCAATAAATCCTAAAGGGGTCAACTGACCATTTCAGTCATGTTGACTTATTTGTAAATCTTACTTTGGTGAACATTATTGCTGTTTATAGTTTATCTCTATCTATAATAATATTCAAGATAATAACCAAAAAGAGCAAAATTTCCTTAAAATTACTAATTCAGGGCCAGCAACCCAACAACGGGTTGTCCGATTCATCTGGAAATTTCAGGGCAGATAGATCTTGAACTGATAAACAATTTTACTCCTGTCAGATTTGCTCTAAATGCTTTGGGTTTTGAGTTATAAGCCAAAAACTGCATTTTACCCCATGTTCTATTTTTAGCCATGGCGGCCATCTTGGTTTGATGGCCCGGTCACCGGACACATTTTTCAAACTACTAATCTAAAAGATGATTGTGGCCAAGTTTGGATTAATTTGGCCCAGTAGTTTCAGAGGAGAAGATTTTTGTAAAATATTACTAAGATTTACGAAAAATGGTTAAAAATTGACTATAAAGGGCAATAACTCCTAAAGGGGTCAACTGACCATTTCAGTCATGTTGACTTATTTGTAAATCTTACTTTGCTGAACATTATTGCTGTTTACTGTTTATTTCTATCTATAATAATATTCAAGATAATAACCAAAAACAGCAAAATTTTCTTAAAATTACTAATTCAGGGGCAGCAACCCAACAACGGGTTATCGGATTCATCTGAAAATTTCAGGGCAGATAGATCTTCACCTATTTAACAATTCTACCCCTTGTCAGATTTGCTCTAAATGCTTTGGTTTTTGAGTTATAAGCCAAAAACTGCATTTTACCCCTATGTTCTATTTTTAGCCATGGCGGCCATCTTGGATGGTTGGCCGGGTCACCGGACACATTTTTTAAACTAGATACCCCAATGATGATTGTGGCCAAGTTTGGTTTAATTTGGCCCAGTAGTTTCAGAGGAGAAGATTTTTGTAAAAGTTAACGACGACGACGGACGACGGACGACGGACGATGGACGCCGGACGACGGACGCCAAGTGATGAGAAAAGCTCACTTGGCCTTTTAGGCCAGGTGAGCTAAAAAATGAACTAAAAACAAATATGTAACACATAAACAAACGACAACCCGTGACTGAATTTACTTATTTTGCATTAAAGAATTAGGTTATGATAATCAGTACCTTATTGTAAAGCATAAATTCAGAATATTAATCTAAGCTGTCATTTCTAAAATGAATTTTCTATCTTCAAAGATGTGTTTGTTGCTTCATTTGTTGAGAAAAGTATTTGGCAGTGTACTGAAATGTAAAAACTCATTTTGCTGATCCTTTGTATATTACATATAACATGTATAAACAAAAGATAATGCTTTAGCAAATTACACAAAACAAGGAAGAAAATAAATTGATAACATCTATTAGAAAATGAGAATTTAACGACAGTTTGATCATATCATGTTTTACTAGTAATCATCTTTTCTAAGTGTTTTATACTTATATTCTTGTTTGCTAATAGCTTTTTAAAATAGTATTTTTATTTGTAAGGCATGAGCTGTTTTATTACTGACTGATTTGGCCCTCATGGAATTTGATGATAAATTATTGCATTGGTGTTTTGGATAGCTTTAATACTTGTAGCATAGCTGATATATCTGACTTGGTACCTCGGGAGGAAGTTTTTTTCACACTTAATTTTATTTATAGAAATGTATAGGTAGTGACAGTTATTCTAAGTACCTCTTCTACTACCTATTTCTTAGAAAGGAGAAATCATTAGAATCAATTTGTATTTTTGAACATTATTTGTAGGAGTTATAACCTTTATTTTATTTTGAAATACAAGCTGTAATTTCTTACAATTAAACTTTATAAGCAATATTTTTTTTGCAGTTTTCTCTGCTTTTTAGCTCACCTGGTCCAAAGGGCCAAGTGAGCTTTTCTCATCACTTGGCGTCCCGCGTCCTTCATCTGTCGTCTGTCGTCCGTCGTCGTTAACTTTTACAAAAATCTTCTCCTCTGAAACTACTAGGCCAAATTTAACCAAACTTGGCCACAATCATCATTTGGGTATCTAGTTTAAAAAATGTGTCTGGTGACCCGGCCAACCAACAAAGATGGCCGCCATGGCTAAAAATAGAACATAGGGGTTCAATGCAGTTTTTGGCTTATAACTCAAAAACCAAAGCATTTAGGGCAAATCTGACATGGGGTAAAATTGTTTATCAGGTCAAGATCTATCTGCCCTAAAATTTTCAGATGAATCTGACAACCCGTTGTTAGGTTGCTGCCCCTGAATTGGAAATTTTGCTGATTTTGGTTATTATCTTGAATATTATTATAGATAGAGATAAACTGTAAACAGCAATAATGTTCAGCAAAGTGAGATTTACAAATAAGTCAGCATGACCAAAATGGTCAGTTGACCTCTTTAAGAATTATTGCCCTTTATAGTCAATTTTTAACCATTTTTCGTAAATCTTAGTAATCTTTTAGAAAAATCTTCTCCTCTGAAACTACTGGGCCAATTTAAACCAAACTTGGCCACAATCATCATTGGGGTATCTTGTTTAGAAAATGTTTCCAGTGACTGGGCCAACCAACCAAGATGGCCGCCATGGCTAAAAATAGAACATATAGGGGTAAAATGCAGTTTTTGGCTTATAACTCAAAAACAAAAGCATTTAGAGCAAAGTTGACAGGAGGTGTAATTGTTTATTAGGTGAAGATCTGTCTGCCCTAGAATTTTCAGATGAATCGTATAATTTTACTTGCTTCTTAAAAACACATTTGAAGGCATTAAAAATCTAAACTAGATTTGTTAAGTTGTGCCCCTGAATTGTTAATTTAAGGAAATTTTGCCGTTTTTTTGTTATTATTTTGAATATTATTATAGTTAGAGATAAACTGTAAACTGCAATAATGTACAGCAAAGTAAGACCTAAAAATAAGTCAGATGACCAAAATGGTCAATTGACCCCCTAAGGAGTTATTTCCTTTTAAAGTCAATTTTTAACAAATTCATAAAATTTGTAAATTTTCACTAACATTTTCCATTGAAACTACTGGGCCAAGTTCATTATAGATAGAGATAATTGTGAGCAGCAAGAATGTTTAGTAAAGTAAGATCTATACAAACACATCACCATCACCAAAACACAATTTTGTCATGTGTCCTTTGTTTAATATTCACATACACCAAGGTGAGCGACACAGGCTCTTTAGAGCCTCTAGTTTAGATTTTTAATGCCTTCAAATGTGTTTTTAAGAAGCAAGTAAAATTAATTATGTTGATATTTTCTGTTCTACTGAAGAAAATAAATTCATACTAATTAAGGTTTTAACACCTCTAGTTCATTAGCCCCATTGCTTTCTATGTTGAATACTGCAACTATAGATATGCTGTTAAGTTCAAATAAAGTCATTTCAATGTCGAAATTATACCTGACATGATCCCAGGTACTTGACCTCAGAGGTGAATTTAGGGGGGCCTGGGCCCCCTTTTCTGGGAAAAAATGGTTGATTATATAGGGAATCACTGAAGCTTGATCAGAGCGGGCCCCCTCTTATACAGTCAGTGGGCCCCCACTTATAAAAATTTCTGGATCCGCTACTGGAGTTTTTAATACCAAAATTACCAAAATATTATTCTTTTTTACAAAGTTACAGTTGTATGCATTGCAAAGTTTTATTTAAACAAATTGCTACTTTCTTGTTTGGTCTTTTTGTTTTGGCTGATTAAATAGTGGTTCTATACCTAATAACACTAAAAAATTATAACTGTCTCTTTTTTATGTAACACTAAATTGAGGGATGGAAAAAATGACTTAAAGTTAAAACTCATCAATAATAGAATGAATAATTTTAATGAATGGAAAACTACCACTTGTTGAGTACTACAGATTAAGGGAGGTGTTATTAAGGAATGTAAATAGAAAATAAGTGGTTAATTGTTCCGTTGAAAATCAGCTGATCAGAAATAGCATCTTAATGACATATTAGCTCCTGATACAAGGCGATAGGAGCCTCTGTCATCAGATAACTTGTCTTTAACATGTGAATCTTGTTTCTGTCGCTTATCATACAACTTCAGATGTGGTAAAAAACAACCGTACCATTAATCATGGCTAATGTAAACATCATATCAGGCAGAGAACAGATGGTTTAGTTAGACATTAAGACAAAGAAGTTTACATCATGGGGCGAGAGACATGGTTTTAGCATAGATGGGCATTACATCTATGGTTTTAGTATTGTTATCGTAGGAGGGATGAACCAAACTTTGATTACGGAACATAATTAGGGTCTTGGGACAGTTCCTCCATTACAGATCTATTTAGCATAGGATGAATAGGGTTTGTGCAATTTACTGGAACTCAGAAAACACGGTACAAACCAGTAGGGGTGGGAGTTTGAAATAATTTTCTTCTTGATAAGAAATAGCATGTTTTATTGCATGCAAAAAACTAATTATTGATTGTAAATGCGTTTTTTACAGAAAATAGAAACTAATCTTTGTCTTGTGTTTGTAAATTATATTTTTAAAACTATAACTTGTATCTAACTTTGAGAAAAACAAAATCAGATCCTTGTTCTCAGGCAGATGATAAAATGGTCAGTGGAATTCACAGTTTTGGAATCTAATTCATTCTGAGTAATATTTACAAACGTGCACACCAAAACATTGAGATTGTTTTCAAACGTTCTTTCTAAGACTAAAAAGAGGAAATTCAACCAATGAAGTAATGTTACTTTCATTTTGGAGTACGAACGAAGGAATTCCCCATAGTCCTTTAGATTCCTAAAAGGCGAATTTAGAGACAACTGTAAGGATTGGAGACAGTGGAGGTATGTTTAACTGCCTCCCCCCCTCCCCACACCCCACACATTATCCATGTGCTTGTAGTGCAGTGGTTGTTTGAATCATGACTGTCATATTTGATTATAGTAAATTCTTTTGTTGTAACTTAGGCCTCCAGGTTTCTCAATTGAATTGTTTTATATTTTCATGACACAGGCTTTATTTTATAGCAGACTATATGTCATGGGTTAATTGATCTCATTGTTAAAGACCATACTATTGTCTATAATTGCTTATATCCACTTCAATTGAACTTTGGTGGATAGTTGAATCGATCATTCGCAATTGTACCATATATCTCTTTTATTTTTAAAATAATTTCTTGTTTAGTACATGATCTCTGGTATGAAAATTTCAACGAGAGTTCACCTGGCCCCGGCGCCATAAAACTATTTGAGTAAAGTTTTTTTACTCAGCCTGAGAATTTTCTCAATTTTTTTATTCTCAGCAAAATGCACCGCCATAAAAAAATTCTCAGATATTTTCTTACTCAAAGTTAAGAATATTCTTAAATATTTGAGTATAGCCAAAACCATACTTAAGTATATAAAAAAATCTTAAATGTTTTTTTTAAGGTAATTTTCATATGCTTTTACAGAATTATGAGACATATTCAGTCGTTTTTCCTTACTTTTACTTTTTATGTAAAAAAATGCACATTTAAGCACCCCATTAATCAGCTTTTTTTTTTTTAGACAACATTGATAGTGTTTTTGTTAAAATTTGTAAAGAAAAACTTCATATTTGAGTATAGCCAAAACCATACTTAAGTATATAAAAAAATCTTAAATGTTTTTTTTAAGGTAATTTGATTTAAAATTACAAATGTTGATAGTGTTTTTGTTAAAATTTGTAAAGAAAAACTTCACTTATCACCTCAAGTCAAATTCTATCTTTATTCCTTAACATATTTTTTTTCATATATTTTTAAGGATGAATACTCAAAATCAATGTTGTCTAAAAAAAAAAAGCTGATTAATGGGGTGCTTAAATGTGCATTTTTTTACATAAAAAGTAAAAGTAAGGAAAAACGACTGAATATGTCTCATAATTCTGTAAAAGCATATGAAAATTAAAAATGTAAGTTGATAACCCCATCTTTGATAGTTGGTTGTACCATATTAATCCTACCTAATTTTAAAAGATACTACAACAAAAGCGACCAATTAAACAGCTTCTCATTGTAGATACTTCTTCACTTTTAACATATCCCGCTTGACGCTTGAATATCTGATCTTTCTTAGAAATTACCCAAATGAACGAGGCAATTAACAGAAAAGAAAATACCCCCCCCCCAAAAAAAAAAGAAGAAAAAATGTGCAAAAAAAATAAAGAAAAAACACTGAAAAATGGGGTGCTAAAATGTACAATTTTCTTATATAAGAATACAGTAAAATGAGTGAAATATTGAACTGGTCGTAATCGGGGTGTATTGGTGTCATACATATGTCGTTGATCCAGACAAATCATTTATCATGTCAATTAAGATCATGATACAGAAGGAAATTTCCATATGCACAATCAGAATTTTACAGAAAATATTTCTTACTGAATAGAGAAAAATAGAACATCTTCCCCTACTCCCCTTTTCACGACCCTCATAAATTGGATAGTTTTGTGTTTTTATTCAACTGTTTTCATTTTCGAAAATAATATTTGTACAAGGTGTTGTTAATAACTGTTATGGACATTAAATATGTAACACTCCTTCCCCCCAAACGTGTCCGATACTCCCAAACGTGTCCACATCGACGTCACTAAACTGCAAAACATGTCTAGTTGTAAAAAGGGCGTCAAAGCGTGTCATTTGTATTATTCAGACGCCTAAACGTGTCCATTTTTTAATAAACACCCAAACGTACCCAATCCTTTAAACGTGCTCAATTCCTCAAACTTGTCCTATAATATAAATGGAAATACAAGATTTTTATACTGATATTCCGTAAAAATAAAACTGTCCTTTTTCGCTCCAAAAAAATATCAATTAAATCCGAGTTACGATTAGTGTAAATTCCTAATAACCGTAAAGTATAAATTCTTATAACTGTACACATTAAGGCCTAATCCCAAATTCCCGGAATAATTAAGGTACAATCCAAGAGTTCCGGCAAATATTCTTCCGCATCTCATTATATAACTTATCCAAAGTATGTTGTCGTCCTGCCCATGCATGAAATATTTGCCACAGGACGTAACGTCTCTTGTTTGCGTGTATTTGAGTGATGTTCGAAACCAAAAGTTCATAAAATCAAACCTTACTACCAGTTTATAATTTTAAGAGGTTTTTTTTCTATTTTTTGAGAGAATCAAATAGTTTCATAGTGAAGTTATAAAAATTTGTAAGGGTTCCGCGGAACCCAGTGTCTCGCCTACTCTTTCTGTTTATAGCAAGCTCAACAAAAATGAGGAAACAAATCAATAAAATATTCCTGTTGATACTATCTTTTGATTGTAAGACAAAAATGAGGAAACAAATCAATAAAATATTCCTGTTGATACTATCTTTTGATTGTAAGAAGCTTCTGTCCAAGTTTGGTAAAAATCCAGGATAGTTTATGTAATGAATGTTTGAAAAATTTAACTGCACACTGAATGTAATGTTATAAAACTAGAAGAAAACAAAATTTCCTTCTAGATACTAGCTTTTGATCATAAACAAGCTTCTTTCCAAGTTTGGTACAAATCCAAAATAGTATAAAAAAGTTATTAAAATTTTAAAAAGTTAAACCACAGAGTGAATGTGTTGTTTCGCAGCAAATTTAAGTCACTTTTTTAAAGTTAAATACAAAATAGATTTATTTTTTTACAAAATTTCCTTCTAGATACTAGCTTTTGATCATAAACAAGCTTCTGTCCAAGTTTGGTACAAATCCAAAATAGTATAAGAAAGTTATTAAAATTTTAAAAAGTTTAACCACAGAGTGAATGTATTGTTTCCTGACAGAAAATTTAAGTCCATTTAAAAGTAGAGATACAGAAAAATGGATTTTTTTTTTTTATAAAATTTACTTCTGGATACTATCTTATGAGCATAAACAATCTTCTGTCGAAGTTTGGTACCAACCCAGGATAGTTTAAGAAAGTTATTAAAATTTTAAAAACTTTAACCACAGAGTGAATGTAATATTTCCCGGCAGAAAAACTAAGTCCATTTATAAGTAAAATACAGAAAAAATGGAATTTTATTTTACAAAATTTACTTCTTGATACTATCTTTTGATCATAAACAAGCTTCTGTCCAAGTTTGGTAGAAATCCAGGATCGTTTTAGAAAGTTATTCAAATTTCAAAAACTTTAACCACAGAGTGAATATTTGTGGACGCCGCCGCCGACGACGACACCGACGACGACGGAATGTAGGATCGTTTGGCTCGACAAAAAAATCGGTTTTTACTGGCTCTTTAGATTTTTAAGTTTAACTAATGTTAATCCCGAATAATCGTAAACAAATTTAGGCCCAATCCTAAATACCCGGTATGATAATAAAACTTATGTATATTATTTATTGTTAATATGATATCGTTCAAATAATGCATGGAATATTTGACACTGGACTTATGACTCTTGTTTGCATGTCTTCACTTTAGTAGTGATGCTGGAAACCTAAAATTTATTAAAATACCTGATAACCAGTCTATGATTTGAATATCTTTTAAAATATCAGAACTGTTGAAAGAAAAGGAAGTCAATCCTTTTAAAAGCCCGCCGTGCAGTATTCGCGGATTACAGCTGATTTCCTAATGCTTGCAAAGTAAAACTTTGTTTGGCTTGCTTGCTTTGTTTGTATAATTGTTAATACAAGCTTTGTAAATAAGAGTGACATCTTTAAACAATATATATATGCATTGTTTAACCTGAATATATTATATTTGAATTTAATTGGGTGTTATCCTATGGATTGTACAATATAAAAACCAAGCAAGCAAGCTAACCAAAGTTTTGTTCTACATGCATTAGGAAATTAGCTGTAATATAAAAGGCATCATCGGAGTTTATAAGTACAGAATAATTACATAGTAAACGATTAATTCAACTGAACTAGAATTGTTTGTACATGTATGTGCGCTCTAAACGAGCATAATACTTGCAACTGGAATATAAGTAATTTCAGTCAAAAGTTGATTTATATGTTACAGGTTAAATTTGCAATAACAACCGGCGTTGAACCAACTAAATTTTAATACTAATAAATGACCACTTCATCAACTGTGTCCCCCATTAAAGAATTGCCGTAAACGTTATTGATTTTATTCATGTATTAGCGCTAAAAGACGTGAGACACGTTTTGGCGAATAACAATTATCGGACACGTTTGGGGGTTATAAAATCGGACACGTTTGTGGAATATTGCATATCATGGACACGTTTCGGGAGAGTAGACACGTTTGGGGGAATCGGACACGTTTGGGGGACAGGACACGTTTGGGGGGATCGGACACGTTTGGGGGACAGGACACGTTTGGGAGTGTTACAAATATATATGTCATGCCTTCTCACACGACGTCGTACCTTTATTTTATCTTCCTGTGCAATATGATATTAAACTCATTATGCAGAGCAATTTTTATGACTACTTGCATAATTGTTAAATCGTATTAAACATGTTAAATTCTGTATCAGATTTATATTAATATTAAGTTACATATATCTTGAATATTGAATACGGATTCAAAATATTTACTGGCTTTCATATTGATTTAAAAATATTTGGTTTGTCGGTTTTTCGGTTTTTTCCCCCCCATTGTAGATGTGAGAAAAAAGCAGCTCTGTTTCTCTAAAAATTGTCACATGATGTCTTATGCCGTCTGAATACATAATACATAATATATGTTATTGATCCGTAATAATTATCTTTTCAAAATGTTTATTTGGCGCGCCATACTCGATAGAAGTGCGGACGTGAAAGAAAGCACTCTTCACGTAAACGTCAATGAAGATAGCATTTTATCTTTAAAAAATATACAAAATATAGATCTAAATAAAGAAATATAAAAAAATATATATACATATTTATAAGAAGCTACGGGTAAATAACTCAAGTATTTCAAGATCTTTCTCTTATTAATAATATCTATTAGGTTCTATATTTCTTATAATCTGAACACAAATTATCTGCCGACTTTATATTCTGTGACTTTTTGTCAGGACTGTGGTTACAGATGCTTACTAAATGCTACTTGTCATCTTATCTATCATAGATTCTTTTTATGTTTTACATTATTTCTTAAGAGATAAAACTGCGTTTTAGAGAAGTTTGGTATACATTTTAGTTTTCAAACAACTATTTTACCACTTACATCACTGAGAAAAAAAATTCTCAGCTGAGAATATTCTCAACGTTGAGAATATTTTTTTATGGCGGATAAAAAAGTTCTCATTCTTAGCTGAGTAAAATAATTCATTCTGAGAATATTTTTTTACTCAGCAAAAAAAAGTCTTATGGAACACCCCCCTTTGTCCTAGGTGAAAAAAAAACCTTTTTAAAAATGGCTGGATCCGCCCCCTGCTGATTGACCTGAGGTTGTTCATTTATAAAATTGAAATTCGAAACTTGAATGTTTTATCATCCTATACTATATTATAGGTACATTCTTCAACAATCTTGTAACAATAGTACAAATCGCTTGATATTATATTAGGATAATTTTTATTTAATTATTTAAATTATTACAAATATAATTGAGTTTACTTTATTGATGATAGTCTATTGGCTGTTACCTATTAATGGCTCAAGAGACCTGACTCAGCCGCTGAAGTGTCTGGAAAATTGCCTGTGTTTCCTCAAAAGATTTGCTTAATTAACTTGATGAAATTGTTACACAATAACTGTTCTGTATCCAGAAATTAGGAAAATTTTCTAAATTTTTAAGCGCTGCATATTCTATATATATATTGCACCAACTTTGCAATTCCAAACAATTTCTGAATATTTTTAACATTGACTATCCCATAATGCACCATCTTTTGTTGTCGGCCATCTGTATAATTACATGGATTTGGAAGTCCAAAACATAAAAAACTCTATAAATTGTAAATTTTTAAAATACTAGTAAGATGAAAAACAAATCTGCTTTGACCTGTAACTTAAGACAATGAACCAAAGATATTGCTTGCTGAACTGATTAATACATGCAAGTTGTTACAAGTTTTGCTTTAAGGTTCTCCAAGAGGCAGATTTAGGGGGCAAGGGACACCCCCCCCTTTTGTTGGAAACATTTGGTTGATTATATAAGGAATCACTGAGGCATGTCTGGTGTAGGTCCCATCTTATCAAATTTCTGGATCTGCCACTGTCTCCTGGCACTCCGGCTCCCTCCATTAAATAGCAATCAGTGCTCGAGAGTCATGCATTAAAAACAATTAATCATACAATCAATCAGATATATACTACTGCCTAAATATCTTTTTTAAAATGTATCAAAATAATTCTTTATTATATTGTACTAAGCACTGAGAAATACATTATTAAGTAGTATACAATACAAAACATTAAACAGATTTCTCCTACTGATATTTCTATTTTATTATGCATCCCCAAAGGCTCCAAATAAAAAGCTAATCAATTGTATTTTTATCTTTAAGCAATAAACTATGACTGATAATCACAATCGTATTAATAATTAATCAATTAATTAGTACACTTATTCATTCAAATGGAATATCTCAGAAAATTCTTGTATTTTTAATGTATTCTTTATTACTGGATGGAATTTCAATGTTTATATATAAAAAAAACACTGCTTTTTCTCTGGTGTGCTGCAAACGAATAATTTGGGTCCCTTTATGTGAAAAAATTCTAGATGTTATAATAATGACGACTATACTTTATATAAGACAGGAACAAGGAGGTTATTTAAAACCCCTTCTTGACGACTAAGAGTTTTAATTTGGTGCTTTCTTGGCATGCAATTTTGTTTTGCATAAAATTTGAAATTAAGAAATAAGGAGGAAAAAAGATTAAATGGTTTATGATTATTTATACAGAAGAAATTAATACCTGAATTCACTCTTGATTATGACTGACTCAAAAAGTGCAAATTAAACAGTCTAAAGAAATTTAATAAATAAAAAAACCTATCCATGATTTTAAGTGATGAGTACAATTTTGAAAAGTTAAACTAAGTGTTGAAAGATATCAAAAGCAAAGAATCAGACTATTTATGGCTTTATGTACATAAGACATTAAAAGCAAAGACATGGCACTTTTGTTTCTATTCTTCATCTCAAAGTTGCTTTCAGACCTTCAACAGGGAGCAAATACTATCATTTGACTGCAAGTTCAAAAGGGCCACTTGTACTGGTTTAAGTAATTCATTGCCCATGCAGTTGTTAATTGTGCTACAACTATGCATTGAACAACACAGCTGAACTGTAATATCTGTCAAAATACAGAAAGAATGCAACCATTTGTCTATACGCAATATAGGTACCATTCTCTGAAAAATAACCACTCAATGGACAGTTGTTATGATCTTGGATTGATTATGGTACCCAAAAATTTGGGAAAATTGATTAATTTGGTGTGAAAAATTTTAAATAATAAAATTGAGAAAGAAAATAGGTAATGTGTCAAAGCGACAACAACCCGACCAATTTGTCAATTCAGAAATTATTGTGTGCATTATAGTTCTTGCAACTTTTGAAGATCGGGCAAAAATGAAAGATTAAGTAATGTGATTTCAGGTAAAAATCTGAATATAGATAATATCAGAATAGGGGTTCTTATTATTGTGAAATTCACACAGAGGCATTATTATAGATTCATTTTTTTTAGTGGGTACCAATTTTCGTGGTTTGAGGAAAATTTTCATATTCGTGGATATTTGATTTCGTGGTTTTTGCAAATTCTGCATACATTCCTTTAGAAAATTTGTAAATATGTTGATAATTTGAATTCATGGTTCTCTTGTACCCACGAAATCCACGAAAATTTAAGTATCCAACAAATATAAGTGAACTCACAGTATTTGCATTACTAAAAACCTGGCAATAGTTTCTTAATTTACAGTATCTAAAGGACTACGGTAGTGGCATTCATTACCAGTATTTCCTTATTAGAATATTCACACTGTAGGAGTATAGTCATTTATTCATGGTATGTTTGCATTGAAAATCCACAGAAGTAAGAGTAATTAGTAACTATAAGCTGAATAACCACACACCCTTTTTTTAAAGATTTAATTATTTTTATAAGTAACATATAACGTAAGGGTACCCAAATTGCACCTATTTAGAAAAAATAGCAACGGAAATCTTACAACATTTCCTAGAGACTAAACAATTTGTATTTTTTGATTTGATACTATGCACCTCTTTCAACATAGGTAAACATATTTAAATATACACAAAACGTTCACAGCATTTTAAATCAACAGATGGACTGTTACTGAAAAAGCAAAATGTTCGAAAACGTCACCGCACGACGTCATCAAAACGTCATCTTTTTAAAATTAGCAAAAACAATATATTATAAGCATCCATTTTGTAAAATATGAAGAGTAAGCATTGACTAATATCCAATTGTTCAAAATATTTGAAGAAATTAAACAAAAGCTCGGTTATTAGACTTCTGACGATGTGAATTTAAGCATGGATGCAATTTGGGTACTCCTCATTACAGAATCCTGGATAGTTTGGAGGTTGATTCAAACCCATTTTTTATGGACTCAATATGAATTAAAAATCAAATTAGTGTACCTATACAATGAAGAAGGATAGGGCTACAAAATAAACACAGTATGGACATATTTTACTTGATCATAAAAAAACATAGGTGAAAAAACTGTCAAAATAGGTGCAATTTGGGTACTGTCACGTTATATACAGTTAGGGTATATATTATAAGACTGAAAAAATTGTGGTATACTTAAATATCAATTTCTGTAATCCCAGAGCCTGATAGTTGGTAAGAATAGATTTATGTATCCTATTAAAAAAAGAGGCTAAAAGTCGTAAAAACTCGTCTATCTCAAAGAATAATAAATCACAAATATTGATTCCTACAGATTTTACATTTCTGATATAATGTTTCCAAAAAACATTTTCATGCATTGTGTATAATTATGTAAAATAAGTCTCACAACTTTCTATAAATTCAGAGTATCATTATCGTAAAACCCATTCAAAAGTACATTTACGAAAGGTGCCATATTTTAATGTCGATTAAATTTTCGGTTTATTGTTCCAATGTTGCACACCAAATAACATTTAAGGAATTAAAAGAGGCCTGATTGGATTTTCAGAGTAGAATTTTATTTAGTAGCAACAATAGAACATGTTCAATATCCTGTACGTTAATAGATATTTTATTTCTAGTTCGATGACAAGAGAATAACAATGAACTGTCAGTCGGTGTAGCGGTGAAGTCCAATATAGATCCTCGTTTACAGGTTTGTCAACTAATTAATAAGTGTCTTTTACCATTGAAGATTTTCTATGAATTAGTATAAGGATTTGAAATGTATATATTCATCATATTCTAGGTTTGTTTTACATTTGATTAATAAGTATAACTATTGTGAAATAACAAATTTTGAAATATTTATTAGTTCAAGTATTTAATTTACAAAAAGTGTCAATATTTACATTTCTTTGTTTAAATGATATATTTTCTAAATTAGATTTTATAATAAAAAAAATACCAGCTGATTATATTAAATATTTAATTGGAAAAGATATTACAAAAAAAAATAATGCATTTCTAATCCTTCTATTTGCATTCTTATTTAGTGATGGATCTAATAAAATAGTTTTATATTTTGCTTAAGATTTAAATATTCATGTAGCAATTAATGATATAAGTTATGTGATCATTGATAAGCTACTGTTAATTCAGAAACTATTGCGAGGTTTTTTATTATGGCGAAAATTGTGACCGGGTTGTAAATACAATAATTTAAACTTGCATTTTGAAATCTTTTATATGAATCATAAAAATTAAAATTGCATTTAAGTCTTAAATTACAAAATCGCAATAGTAACATGCAGGCTATAATTTCTGAATTCACAGTATATATATATAGCTTCTCATTCTCAATTGGACACTGTTTTTAAGATAGTACATGTATACATTGTACTTATCAATAAATCAAAGCAACAGTTTTCACATGAGAGAGATAAGCTTAGGTGTAGAGAAAATAAGAGAACGAAGGTTTTTTTTGTAGATGTAAAAATAAAACAAAAGCATTTATTGCTTTTTCATTCTAACCAAGCAAAGGTTTACCTACCAAATATAGGTACTTGAACAGACCCTCTACCAATAGATCTACATGTTGTTTGTTCAAATTGCATTGTTGTGATTTCACATTCATGATGCATGTCATTTTTGATGATAGGCATGTATACCAATCACTGGTGCTTTATTTAATTGTTATATAATTGTTTTTTAGGGGTGGGGTGGTATACCGATTTTTTTGCCTACATGTCTGTTTGAATAATTGATCCTTTCTTTTTAGTGATAACTGGTGGTGATCAAACTTTATATATAACAATTATAAGAATTGATGTAAGGAAAATATGTTAAAAAAAAAAGAAGTTTTTTCGCTAATTATTTCAGCATGATTCCAGCTGTGGTTTCTATTTCTAAAATTTTCACATTTTTAGCTCACCTGGCCCGAAGGGCCAAGTGAGCTTTTCTCATCACTTGGCGTCCGTCGTCCATAGTCGTCGTCGTTAACTTTTTACATTTTGAACTTCTTCTACAGAACTACTGAATGGAATGAAACCAAACATGGCATGAATGTTCCTAATGAGGTGCTGACCAAGTGTTGTTACTTTGTAGCCGATCCATCATCCAAGATGGCCGCCAGCGGGGGACTTAGTTTAACATAGGACCCTATGGGAAATGCATACAAATGACTTCTTTTAGAGAACCACTGAATGGAATAAAACAAAAAATAGCATGAATGTTCCTTATGAAGTGCTGACCAAGTGTTGTTACTTTGTAGCCAATCCATCATCCAAGATGGCCGCCAGTGGGGGACTTAGTTTAACATAGGACCCTATGGGAAATACATACAAATGTCTTCTTTTAGAGAACCACTGAATGGAATGAAACCAAACATAGCATGAATGTTCCTAATAAGATACTGACCAAGTGTTGTTACTTTGTCGCCATTCCAACGTCCAAGATGGCCGCCAGTGGGGGAATTAGTTTAACATAGGACCCTATGGGAAATACATACAAAAGGGAATTTCTCGCTACATTGAAGACCTGTTGGTGACCTTCTGCTGTTGTTTTTTTCTATGGTTGGGTTGTTGTCTCTTTGGCACATTCCCCATTTCCATTCTCAATTTTAAGTTTCTTCTTATAGAGAAACACTTAATGGAATGAAACCAAACATAGCATAAATGTTCCTTATGAGATGCTGACCAAGTGTTGTTACTTTGTAGCAGATCCATCATCCAAGATGGCCGCCAGTGGGGGACTTAGTTTAACATAGGACCCTATGGAAAATACATACAAATGTCTTCTTTTAGTGAACCACTGAATGGAATGAAACCAAACATAGCATGAATGTTCCTTTAAATAAGATACTGACCAAGTGTTGTTACTTTGTCGCCATTCCAACGTCCAAGATGGCCGCCAGTGGGGGACTTAGTTTAACATAGGACCCTATGGGAAATACATACAAAAGGGAATTTCTCGCTACATTGAAGACCTGTTGGTGACCTTCTGCTGTTGTTTTTTTTCTATGGTCGGGTTGTTGTCTCTTTGGCACATTCCCCATTTCCATTCTCAATTTTAAGTTTCTTCTTATAGAGAACCACTTAATGGAATGAAACCAAACATAGCATATATGTTCCTTATGAGATGCTGACCAAGTGTTGTTACTTTGTAGCAGATCCATCATCCAAGATGGCCACCAGTGGGGGACTTAGTTTAACATAGGACCCTATGGGAAATACATACAAATGTCTTCTTTTAGTGAACCACTGAATTGAATGAAATCAAACAAAGCATGAATGTCCTTTCCTTATGAGGTGCTGGCCAAGTGTTGTTACTTTTAGCCAAATTTCATATTTTTTATATGATTTCAAAAACCCAAGTAGAATCAGGGGAGCGATACAGGCTCTTGAGAGCCTCTAGTTTTCAATACTTGGCCTTTTATAGGTCACATTGCTGTTTTGTTTGTGCTCATTGTTGAAGGCTGTGCAATGCCCTTTAAATGTTTACATCCATGTCCTGTTCTACATATATTTTGTAGATAGTTGTTTCCCTTGAAATAGTACAACATCCCTTATTTTGAATTCTGTATTCATGACAATTTTAGCTTTTTCTATAATTCGATAGGGACATCACATTTTCTGGTCTATGTGTCCATTTGTTATTCTATCATGGTTGCAAGTTAAATGTTATGGTTGAAATAGTTGTTACCATGGAATTAAAGTCAGAACAACTTGAAACTTAATTGGTACATATATTCATTAGAATATCAACTTATTTTTAAGATAGATTCATGGTATACCGCCATCTTGGATTGTACAATCGCAGTACAAATTTGGTCTAGTTATTTGCCCAAATCTTCAAATTGGAGACAGATTTGCAATTTAATGGTTAGTTTGTTTGTTTCTAGAAGGAAAATTTGGTGAGTTATTGTATTATACAACATATTTAAACAAATATCAAATTTTGTGTTTTTAGAATAATTTTTTTCAAATAAGCCATTTTGGGCGGAGATAAATCAATATCTTTTTGAAAAAATTTATACTGGACTGATAGGGAATTTTTTTTATTTTTACTTGTAGCCAGAAAACAAGTTCAGTGACACACCATTTTTAGCTCACCTGGCCCGAAGGGCCAAGTGAGCTTTTCCCATCACTTGGCGTCCGTCGTCCGTCGTCCGTCGTCCGTCGTCCGTCGTCCGTCGTCGTCGTCCGTCGTCATTAACTTTTACAAAAATCTTCTCCTCTGAAACTACTGGCCAAATTAAAACAAACTTGGCCACAATCATCATTTGGGTATCTAGTTTAAAAAATGTGTGGCGTGACCCGGCCAACCAACCAAGATGGCCGCCATGGCTAAAAATAGAACATAGGGGTAAAATGCAGTTTTTGGCTTATAACTCAAAAACCAAAGCATTAAGACAAATCTGACACGGGGTAAAATTGTTTATCAGGTCAAGATCTTTCTGCCCTCAAATTTTCAGATGAATCCGACAACCCTTTGTTGGGTTGCTGCCCCTGAATTGGTAATTTTAGGGATTTTTTGCTGTTTTTGGTTATTATTTTGAATATTATTATAGATAGAGATAAACTGTAAGCAGCAATAATGTTCAGCAAAGTTAGATTTACAAATAAGTCAACACGAACGAAATGGTCAGTTGACCCCTTTAGGAGTTATTGCCCTTGATAGTCAAATTTTAACCATTTTTAGCTCACCTGGCCCGAAGGGCCAAGTGAGCTTTTCTCATCACTTGGCGTCCGTCGTCCGTCGTCGTCCGTCGTCGTCGTCGTCCGTCGTCGTTAACTTTTACAAAAATCTTCTCCTCTGAAACTACTGGGCCAAATCAAACCAAACTTGGCCACAATCATCATTGGGGTATCTAGTTTAAAAAATGTGTGGCGTGACCCGGTCAACCAAACAAGATGGCCACCACGGCTAAAAATAGAACATAGGGGTAAAATGCAGTTTTTGGCTTATAACTCAAAAACCAAAGCATTTAGAGCAAATCTGACAGGGGTAAAAATGTTTATCAGGTCAAGATCTATCTGCCCTGAAATTTTCAGATGAATCAGTCAATCGGTTGTTGGGTTGCTGCCCCTGAATTAGTAATTTTGAGGAAATTTTGCTGTTTTTGGTTATTATCTTGAATATTATTATAGATAGAGATAAACTGTAAACAGCAATAATGTTCAGCAAAGTAAGATCTACAAATAAGTCAACATGACCAAAATGGTCAGTTGACCCGTTTAGGAGTTATTGCCCTTTATAGTCAATTTTAACCATTTTTCATAAATTAAATTAATCTTTTACAAAAATCTTCTCCTCTGAAACTACTGGGCCAAATTAATCCAAACTTGGCCACAATCATCTTTGGGGTACCTAGTTTAAAAAATGTGTGGCGTGACCTGGTCAACCAACCAAGATGGCCGCCATTGCTAAAAATAGAACATAGGGGTAAAATGCAGTTTTTGGCTTATAACTCAAAAACCAAAGCATTTTGAGGAAATCTGACATGGGGATAAAAATGTTTATCAGGTCAAGATCTATCTGCCCTGAAATTTTCAGATGAATCGGTCAATCGGTTGTTGGGTTGCTGCCCCTGAATTGGTAATTTTGAGGAAATTTTGCTGTTTTTGGTTATTATCTTGAATATTATTATAGATAGAGATAAATTGTAAACAGCAATAATGTTCAGCAAAGTAAGATCTACAAATAAGTCAACATGACCAAAATGGTCAGTTGACCCCTTTAGGAGTTATTGCCCTTTATAGTCAATCTTTAACCATTTTTCATAAATCTAAGTAATCTTTTACAAAATCTCCACTGAAACTACTAGGCCACAATCATCTTTGGGGTATCTAGTTTGAAAAATGTGTCCGATGACCTGGCCATTCAACCAAGATGGCCGCCACGGCTAAAAATAGAACATAGGGGTAAAATGCAGTTTTTGGCTTATAACTATGAATTCAAAGCATCTAGAGCAAATCTGACAAGAAGTTAAATTGTTAATCAAGTCAATATCTATCTGCCCTGAATTTTTCAGATGAATTGGACAACTGGTTGTTGGGTTGCTGCCCTCCAATTGGTAATTTTTAAAGAAATTTTGCCGTTTTTGGTTATCTTGAATACTATTATAGATAGCGATAACTGTAAACAGCAATAATGTTCAGCAAAGTAAGATCTACAAATAAGTCAACATGACCTAAATAGTCAATTGACCCCTTAAGGAGTTATTGCCCTTTATAGTCAATTTTTAACAATTTTCATTAATTTGGTAAATATATGTAAATTTTTACCAAATATAGTTCTCTGTTACTAATGGGCAAAGTTCATTATAGATATAATTGTAAGAAGCAAAATCGTTCAGTAAAGTAAGAACTTCAAACACATCACCATCACCAAAATACAATTTTGTCATGAATCCATTTGTGTCCTTTGTTTAATATGCACATAGACCAAGGTGAGCGACACAGACTCTTTAGAGCCTCTAGTTTCGTAAATCTTAGTAATCTTTTTCAAAAATCTTCTCCTCTAAAACTACTGGGCCAAATTAAACCAAACTTGGCCACAATCATCATTGGGGTATCTAGTTTAAAAAATGTGTGGCGTGACCAGCCCAACCAACCAAGATGGCCACCATGGCTAAAAATAGAACATAGGGGTAAAATGCAGTTTGGCTTATAACTCAAAAACCAAAGCATTTAGAGCAAATCTGACATTGGGTAAAATTGTTTATCAGGGTAAGATCTTTCTGCCCTCAAATTTTCAGATGAATCCGACAACCCGTTGTTGGGTTGCTGCCCCTGAATTGGTAATTGTAGGGAATTTTTGCTGTTTTTGGTTATTATCTTGAATATTATTATAGATAGAGATAAACTGTAAACAGCAATAATGTTCAGCAAAGTTAGATTTACAAATAAGTCAACATGACCAAAGTGGTCAGTTGACCCCTATAGGTTTATTGTCCTTTATAGTCAATTTTTAACCATTTTTCGTAAATCTTAGAAATCTTTTACAAAAATCTTCTCCTCTGAAACTACTGGGCCAAATTAATCCAAACTTGGCCACAATCATCTTTGGGGTATCTTATTGAAAAAAATGTGTCGGGTGACTCGGCCATCCAACCAAAATGGCTGCCACGGCTTAAAATAGAACATAGGGGTAAAATACAGTTTTTGGCTTATAACTCAATAGCCGAAGCATTTAGAGAAAATCTGACATGGGTTAAATTGTCTATCAGGTCAAGATCTATTTGCCCTGATATTTTCACATGGATCGGATAACCTGTTGTTAGGTTACTGCCCTGAGTTGGTAATTTTAAGGAAATTTTGCCGTTTTTATACGACCGCAAAATTTGAAAAAATTTTCGTCGTATATTGCTATCACGTTGGCGTCGGCGTCGTCGTCCGTCGTCCGAATACTTTTAGTTTTCGCACTCTAACTTTAGTAAAAGTGAATGGAAATCTATGAAATTTTAACACAAGGTTTATGACCACAAAAGGAAGGTTGGTATTGATTTTGGGAGTTTTGGTCCCAACATTTTAGGAATTAGGGGCCAAAAAGGGCCCAAATAAGCATTTTCTTGGTTTTCGCACTATAACTTTAGTTTAAGTTAATAGAAATCTATGAAATTTTGACACAAGGTTTATGACCATAAAAGAACGGTTGGGATTGATTTTGGGAGTTTAGGTTTCAACAGTTTAGGAATTAGGGGCCAAAAAAGGGCCCAAATAAGCATTATTCTTGGTTTTCGCACAATAACTTTAGTTTAAGTAAATAGAAATCAATGAAATTTAAACACAATGTTAATGACTACAAAAGGAAGGTTGGTATTGATTTTGGGAGTTTAGGTCCCAACAGTTTAGGAATTAGGGGCCAAAAAGGGACCCAAATAAGCATTTTTCTTGGTTTTCGCACCATAACGTTAGTATAAGTAAATAGAAATCTATGAAATTTAAACACAAGGTTTATGACCATAAAAGGAAGGTTGGTATTGATTTTGGGAGTTTTGGTCCCAACAGAATAAGGGGCCCAAAGGGTCCAAAATTAAACTTTGTTTGATTTCATCAAAATTGAATAATTGGGGTTCTTTGATATGCCGAATCTAACTATGTATGTAGATTCTTAATTTTTGGTCCCTTTTTCAAATTGGTCTACATTAAGGTCCACAGGGTCCAAAATTAAACTTAGTTTGATTTTAACAAAAATTGAATCCTTGGGGTTCTTTGATATGCTGAATTTAAAAATGTACTTAGATTTTTAATTATTGGCCTAGTTTTCAAGTTGGTCCAAATGGGGGTCCAAAATTAAACTTTGTTTGATTTCATCAAAAATTGAATAAATGGGTTCTTTGATATGCCAAATCTAACTGTGTATGTAGATTCTTAATTTTTGGTCCAGTTTTCAAATTGGTCTACATTAAGGTCCAAAGGGTCCAAAATTAAACTAAGTTTGATTTTAACAAAAATTAAATTCTTGGGCTTATTTGATATGCTTTATCTAAATATGTACTTTGATTTTTGATTATGGGCCCAGTTTTCAAGTTGGTCCAAATCAGGATTCCATATCAAGTATTGTGCAATAGCAAGAAATTTTCAATTGCACAGTATTGCACAATAGCAAGAAATATCTAATTGCACAATATTGTGCAATAGCAATTAATTTTCAATTGGAGTTATCTTTCTTTGTATAGAATAGTAGTTGATAATATATGTTAGAAATTTGCCAGACATGACTATGATGTCATTTTCTATTTTTATTTGCCAATAACTTTATGTAAATAACTACATTGGAAATTTGCCAATATAAAATGTTGCTGATGAAGCTTTTTTTCCTTATCTTATCTAAAATGTTCTTAGATAATGTATGTTGGACATTTGCCAGACATGACTATGATGTCATTTTCTATTTTTATTTGCCAATAACTTTATGTAAATAACTTCATTGGAAATTTGCCAATATAAAATGTTGCAGATGAAGTTTTTTTTATTGTTTTATACAATAAACAATGTATATTCACTTTTACTACCAACCAATCTTTACCATTCAGTGATAACAAGCACTTTATTTTACATTTTAATATTTTATGATGTATTTAAAAGAGTAGTTATTGTTGCAAACTCCATTAGAAATTTGAATTGATATCAGTTTTGGAAAAAGGGAAACAGGGATGTGAAAAAAGGGGGGGGGGGGTGGGATTTAAATTTTTCTCATTTCAGATTTCATAAATAAAAAGAAAATTTCTTCAAACATTTTTTTGAGAGGATTAATATTCAACAGCATAGTGAATTGCTCAAAGGCAAAAAAAAAAAGTTCATTAGATCACATTCATTCTGTGTCAGAAACCTATGCTGTGTCAACTATTTAATTTTAGATTTAAAAAGTTTGAAGAAGAAATCTTTAATTGATTTGTAAAATCTTGACATTTGTTTTGTGTAAAAAAAAACCATGTAATGTCAAAAATTTGATCACAATCCAAATTCAGAGCTGTATCACGCTTGAATTTTTTGTCCATACTTGCCCCAACTGTTCAGGGTTCGACCTCTGCGGTCGTATAAAGCTGCGCCCTGCGGAGCACCTGGTTTGTTATTATCTTGAATATTATTATAGATAGAGATAAACTATAAACAGCAATAATGTTCAGCAAAACAAGATCTACAAATAAGTTTCATGACCAAAATAGTCAATTGACCCCTTAAGGAGTTATTGCCCTTTATTGTTAATTTTTAGCATTTTTCATAAATTTTTGTAAATTTTTAGGAAATATTTTCCACTGTAATTACTGGGCCAAGTTCATTATAGATTGAGATAATTGTAGCAACAAGAATGTTCAGTAAAGTAAGATCTACAAACACATCACCATCACCAAAACACAATTATGTCATGAATTTATCTGTGTCCATTGTTTAATATGCACATAGACCAAGGTGAGCGACACAGGCTCTTGAGAGCCTCTAGTTTCTTTTTATTTTCTTTAAAAAATTTAATATTAAAACCTTATATTCTCACAATTTATTTCAAAATTCTATCTCATAGAACTTTTTTTATGCACACAAATGTGTTTTTTCATGAACAATCTAACCAAATTTAGGCAATTTTCAACGACTCATAGCTTGTAAAATAGCACGGTGGCCCATACTTTTTATTATAATTTTGAAGAAAAAAAACACATATTAAAATCTTCATGGGAGATAACTCTGCAAAAAAGGAAAAAGTATCAATAAAATTTGTTACAAAATTATAACTTTACTGCTTCTGTTCAACAGAATGTTTTGATTCTTGATATTTTAGCCTTCTTAAGAGTATAACAAACAACTTTAAAGGTGTTTTCATATCTTTTATCAAGCTACAATCTAGATTTCAAAATTCATTAGTTGACCATTTTCAGCATGACACTAGGTAAAGAATCTCAAACTACATACAACCATATATGTAATACCCGTATTACATCTATGATAAAACTATATAATTAAGCATATATTCTTCTTTTTGTGGCTTAAAGTTTCTTTAAACAAGGTAGATTCTGAACAAATATATTTACAGATATAAACAATACCAATATTCACATTATTTTTTTGAAAATAGTCACAAAGACATAAATTTGCAATTTCTTCAATGAAAAATGTGCAAAAAAATAAAATTACCTGTAACATTTGGTATTGTATGTTTCATGAGCAGAAGATGATATAATATATCTGAGGCCTGTTTTTTATATTCAAACTAGTTACTGGTTAAAATAAATCTGAAACACGTTTTAGCTTAAACCATAAACATGTTTAAAGGGAGAACAAAACCACAACGGTTGCAGAAAATGTTTAAGCTATATAAACCATTTTGGAAATATCTATAAAACAATTTTCTTTTCATCCTGGTTGAAATGTTCTTTAACCATTTAACTGACCCGTTAAACAACTGTTAACCATAAAAATGTTTAAAACCAAGTTAATGTTTCAGAATAGAAAAACAGACCTTAAGTCAAATACGAACTTAAAACCCCATCAAAGTATAATACTTTAATACATGAATTTTAAGAAGATCAACCAAAAACTGAAAAAAGACTTATTTTTGCAGAGTTATCTCCCTTTCCAAGTTAATTCTAATAAGATATTAAAAATGCTGATTTTGCATTTTCCTGAAGTTAGATTTTATGGGATTCTTTTTCTGTGTATTTTTGGGACTTAATTTGAATGCTATATAGATTAGAACTAAAACATTTTCTGTTTCAAATAGTTTGAGGTTCAAACTTAGTTTGACTGGACTAATAGTGCTAGCTTGGCATGTGGTCCTGTGGCCACAAATTCTGGTAAAAATCACTTAAGTGTATTTGTTGACTTTATTGAAAAATAAATGCATAATATAAATTTCAGTGCGTACCAGAAATTAGACCAATTATATATATATACAGATAAAATATGATTGATATCTAAAACCAAAAAGGACCAAGATTAGAACAGTCCTAAAATTAACTTGGAAAAAAATTGTGCAATAAAAGGTTTATAGAGACCATGCACAGACCTTTTACAATCTGAATTAACTATATGCAGCCGTGAAGAATTACCAACCAATATTATGCAAAATAATACTTTTTTAGTTATATATAAAACACAACATGAGAGCTATTAAAGTGTCAGATAAACAATTGACTTAAAATCAACAGAACAAGCAAAAATAAAATTTAGATCATTGTTTTATACCAAAAGAGATAATCATTAAGAAATTGTATATAATTTCCCCATAAATTAATAATTTATAATCAGCAAACAAAACTTTTAATGGCTTAGCTAATGTATTCTATTTGAAGCTAATTAGAAACTATAATTATAGCCATTTTGATTTATACTCTAAATTTCAGATTTATTATTTACAATGTTTGGAAAAAATGATTGTATGTTAAAGCGAAAAAATAGTTTAAATTGCTTTAAAAAAATATAACTTGGTCTTTGGAGATCGATGTATTTTAATCTGTTAAAAGTCAGAGATTTAGAAAAGTTCAAGCTTTGGTATACAGTTCAAACCATGTTTTACGCAAACATGTATTTTAAAAGTGTGAGAACCGCAACAAGCAAAATTAGAAAGTAAAGGAGATGTGATCATTGATTGCCAATGAGACAACTTTTATATCCATCAGAGCATAAATGGATGAAGATGTTAGAATACAATGTTTACCTGTAAATATGTCTGATTAGTTAAATCAATGGAATAATACATTATCAGAAAAGACACCTTGCTTTGATTTTCTGTGCAAAGCAGATATATTTTTAAACTGAGGCTGAATATCAGAAAAATAATATTGAAGAATTTCTCAGAGATCTTCTCGTAAAAATCATTGAAAACTTATTCTAATAAGAACTTTGAATTTTCTGTGAATACTAATTCTAATAAGAACTTTGAATTTTCTGTGAATACTAATTCTAATAAGAACTTTGAATATTCTGTGAATACTAATTCTAATAAGAACTTTGAATATTCTGTGAATACTAATTCTAATAAGAACTTTGAATATTCTGTGAATACTTGCATGTGAGTTGAACAGAGACAGCATTTTTTTTTCAAAGGTCCATCAGTAAGAAACACTATGTGAAAGTTTGATTTTCTTGACAACCAAAAGCATTGTTAAAAAGTCAAATTTACTGCACCACAGCTTAGCATATAGGTTGAATATAATTTGGAGCTTTTCAAATGGTATTGATTAATCTGATTTACCCAAGTCCTAATATTAGTTTTCTTGTTTGAATTGTTTTACATTTGTCATTTCGGGGTCTTTTAAACCTGACTATGAGGTATGGGTTTTACTCATTGTTGAAGGGCATATGGTAACATTTAGATATTAACTTCTTTGTCAATTGGTCTCTGATGGAGATCAAAAGGGTGAATGTTATATTTAGATACAAAAATAAAGGTCAGACCGGTTCTTTTTATGTTGCAGTGTAAACGCACTGGATTAAATAAGATCGATAGATCAATCGCGATCGATCTTGCGTGAGCAATGTAGACGCAAACTGGTCTTTTTAAAGATAGATTCAAATAAAGATTGATTCAATTATTTGGTGGTGTAAACGGGGTCTTTATTTATAATCCTAGTATTTTTTTCTCATAATACATTTTTTGAAAAGAGCTGCTGATATTTTATAGCATGATAAATGGTAATCACATGTAGGATTGTAGTTGTAAAGCATTGGAAAAGTTATTGAACTCAATTGCATGCATGTTCAAAGTGAATTGTTTTTGTCTCAGTGCACTAGCTGAACATTAGGTTTAGCTTCAGTCATGAAGTAATGTTTCAAGTGGCTCTTCTAGTGACAATATGATTAAACAACTTGTTGAAAGGACAGATGATTAAAAGCTGCAGTATTGAGACCATGTTGACTTAATAGGCAACTGACTAATTACGTTACCTAATAATATTTACCGCCATTCTTTGAAGATTTTCGTAATGTTTACATTTATAAGCTGATACATCAATTATCACATTAGTAAATAATTATTGCAAAATCAAAGTCATATTTTAAAGAATTTTCTACGTTCAAAGAGTTTTTTTTATATTTGGAATGCTTGCTTGATGTGGAAATTTAGGTAAGACAAAGGATATAATTTGTAAATGGTTGCAGAGCTTTATAACTGAATGAACCCTCAAATGGAAAAGTGTTCAAATTTAACTTACTGTGAATACAGAAATTATTGTAAGGTTTTAATTGATGCATATAATGCGTCTGGGTAAGGATCGCAATTATAATAACTCCCATTTCTGATATCTAATACATGGCTGTGTTTTATCTGTATGGGTACTTTCCTAAAATTGATATCATTATTCTCCCAATTTTATTCGAAAATTGTCATAATTATGAAAACAAATATATCTGAAATCACTGTTTTTACGCTATGATGAAAATTAAAAAACAAGTAAAAATCTTGTAAAATCTTTTTTATTTACCCCCTCACCCCCTTCCCCTCTTGTATGTTTTTGCATATTCCTTCCACAGAGAAGCCTTCAAAAGGAATTGTCTTTCCTTTGTTTTCAAGTTATACCAGTACCAGTTTCTGTTCAGCTTAAAAAAAGATTTACTAATGGGAAGTAATTATTAATCCCAATTAAACAAAAACACCAAGGGTTTAGAACATATTGAATCATTGATATTGGATCTTCAATGCAAAGCTAAAATACAACCATCTGTTGTGTGAATATATCCTGTGCTAACATATACAAAAGCATGAGAAAATAATTAAATAACAATAAATAAATAGATGAAAAGTTTATGAAAAAGGGTCTAATATTTTCTTTTTGCAGTTTGTATAAGTAATTAAGTTTCCAATAATGGAACAAACATTCTGTGAAGATGCTTGCCATGTTTATTCCTATAACTGATACATTCATCAACACATTCCTGAATAAACAATTAACGACTATGTATATTAACGAGAAAATGTGGTGTGTTAATTAACATCAGGTAATTGGCAGTAATAGGCTGAAGTTTATGTAGGAAATCTTATTTTTAATGGTTCACATAAACTAATTAGATCCAGTGAAAAAATAGATAAATGTTAATGGTTATAAATATTGGCAGAATTGCTGAGATTCTCAAGTTTTAAGAATGTCCATATTTATTACATTTTTGAAAAAGTAAGAAAAAGAATAACTTATGGTTGAAAGTTTTATTTGTGCAATATAGAAATTTTATAGATCCCTAAGATATTGTGTATAAAAAAAAACAGACAAGCTAGAAGTTACATCATTTGGATATGGTGGATAGTTGTCTCATTGACACTCATATCACCGTCCCCTTATAAGAAATAAGTGTACGAATAATAAATGGCAGGGGAAATTCACATAGACACAATTATCAGAAATTGCATATTCCAAGATAGAGACAAAAAAGTTACATTTAGGAACATATCTTTTAAGTAACAGATGCTGATTATATTTAATAGTAGGCAGTTGTACATGTAGTAGCATTGGGCACATTGTAATATATATATATATATATAGTATTAATGAATGGGTGTTTTTATAATGGCTGGGCTGTTAAATGTCCAAGGTCTGTAATAATGCTTGGTCGAGGATTAAGTCTGTAACAGCCCAAAATGGTTCCAAAAAAAATTGTAAATCAGAGATTATAATTATAACCTGTCTCTTTCTCATATTCTTAAAATGATAATAATACTTTTTGATGTCTTTTAAAGCTTGAATTAGTCTTTGGGTTGAAGTAGAATTTTTTTGACATATATCCAGCTTTTCTATTTATTCACGCTTACGAAATAGGAATATGTTTGACTATTTCATATTCCAAATATAAATTGCTAAAAAGTCAGTAATGAACCATTTAACAAGATGATCAGACAAAACTGTTTGGTGTTTCACAATATACAAACCATGATTGAATTTTCTCTCTTCTGATGTAATTTGCTGAAAGTAAGTGATGAACCATTTTACAAGGTTAAAAACTGTTAGGTGATTAATTAAAAACTAATTCCATGTGTGCTTCTTGAAAGAAAAGTCATCTGAACCCACATTATGCAGTGCATTTTGAAGAAACCATGAAGTAGCTCGTTGATTTTACTATCTTCTGATGTTACTCTTATATGTTCTTTTCATGTTTATGAAATCATCGTGTTAATTAGCTTCTGTTAATTAGTTATTTGTTTATTAACATGCCAAGGTAATTACATTGCTTAACTGTTCAAGCACGGAGAACGGAGAACGGAGAACGAAGAAATACAATATGCTTTCACTATTTTTAAGTAGGCAACCGTTTTGTAACATTTGATGAGTGATGTTTATGTTTATTTTTGTAAATATTTCATCAAAATCAAGTATTTGTGTAACTATATTTCCCACTAGGTTACTGGTGCATTCTGAAGGTTTCTAGGTTTATTGAACATGTCAAAAAAGCAAGGTTGGCTGTAAGTGTTGAGTGATACTAATATAATGATTTGAGCAATACACAAACTATGAAGATAAGTTCCCACTAAAACTCTGAATGATCTTTGGTTTTCTGTCATTAAGCTGATCTGAACCTGATCATCTATTTTTTTTTATTAAAGTTTTACCCTTACAGAAGTCAATTAGTTGACATAGATTGACTTACTATTACACCCAAACAGCAGCATGGATGTATGTTAACTTGGTCTAATTAACTGAATGTGACCAAAAAAGACTGAATTTATACTTGAAATTAAAATTTCAGACTGCATTGGATTTGTCATTTATGGTAACTATTTTGTGTTATCTCCCCTCATTAAAGTTTATTCAAACTTGTACATCTCACTTAAGGTAACTATTTTGTGTTATCTCCCCTCATTAAAGTTTATTCAAACTTGTACATCTCACTTAAGGTAACTATTTTGTGTTATCTCCCCTCATTAAAGTTTATTCAAACTTGTACATCTCACTTAAGGTAACTATTTTGTGTTATCTCCCCTCATTAAAGTTTATTCAAACTTGTACATCTCACTTGAGGTGACTCTTTTGTGTTATCTACCCTCTAAGCAGTTTATCAATACTTGTAAATCTCACTTATGGTGATTTTTTTGTGTTATCTCCCCTCTAAGCAGTTTATCAATACTTGTAAATCTCACTTATGGTGATTTTTTTGGTGTTATCTCCCCTCATAGCAGTTTATCCTTATGGTGATTTTTTTTTGTTTTATCTCCCCTCTAAGCAGTTTATCAATACTTGTAAATCTCACTTATGGTGATTTTTTTGTGTTATCTACCCTCTAAGCAGTTTATCAATACTTGTAAATCTCACTTATGGTGATTTTTTTGGTGTTATCTCCCCTCATAGCGGTTTATCCTTACTTTAACATCTCACTTACGGTGATTTTTTTGTGTTATCTCCCCTTTAGCATCTTATCCATACTGCATACATAATGGTTAGTCATAAAATAACTGTAAACATGTTAAAACTGTTTGTTGTAATCATTTTAGTATATATTTAGCAATTAAGTTATTAACTGCAAACATTGATGAAATAAAAAAAAAACTAATATCTTTTTACTCAAATTCAACATTTAACATATATATTATATATATACAACTCGTCTAAACATCAACCCAACAATGTTAGATCTGTAAATTTGCTTTCGCAAATTTTTGGTTCTTCCCTCGCCGGGATTCGAACCCATGCTACTGTGATATCGTGACACCAAATCGCCTGCACTGCAGCCGTCCCGCTAGACAACACGACCACCTGGGCTCTCAAATAAAAGAGCTTTCGGTGGGCATGTGTTACCTTTCCACGTCAGTTTTAATCTAGCGGCGTACTACAGTACATGATATATAAGGCATGAAGATGTTATTGTTACAGATCAGCTAAATTATCTATAGTAAAGGATCCTACAAATTAATGTAAGATACAGTCACAGAAAATAATTATATTCATAAGTACGTCTGAGTCAGTGTATATATATATATATATATATATATACAGGGAGATAACTCTACTAGAAAAACAACTAAAAGAAGTGAAATTTTTATTAAATTATAATCAGCATTTTTCAATATCTCATACACATTTTTGTTTTCAAGAGTTGTTTTTCTTCTGTGTCAGAGCCTTCAACAATGAGCAATTTAAGCATTTCAAAGTAATAGAAAGCAATGTTTATAGTTTTAGCTTTCTAAATTGACTTGTTTCATATTTTTCATGTATAAGTCTTCTATAGCTGACTTATACGGCATAGTTTTTATGATGGTTGAAGATAGTATGGTTGCCTTTAATTGCTAACCATTCACTTCATTGAAGTTTGATGGACAGAGTTGTCACATTTTCAAACATACCACATCTCCTTATTTTAATATGTACATTAATATTTACTGTAATCACATTGACAATTTAAAATTTATTGACCTGAATGTTCATTTTAGATTATTTGAAACAGAAATGTTATTCATCCATTTAATTATTTTGATGTTAATGTGCAAAACATATATTAATTCAATAATGGTAAATATCTCTTACAATTTATTGTTTTGAGAAATTGTTGCATGTTGAACCAGAAATTTATATGACAAACATTTGCTTTTAACGTATTCAAGGAAATGGCTCCATTTAGAGAATTACTGAAAATAAACTTGTTCCTAATCAACGTTAATAACTATTTTGACAAATTCTTCTACAACAAATCTACCTAAATGGTAATTTTACAGGAAAATAATCGTAAATGAAAATTGCTCTGATGTAATTGTAGAAGAAAATAACCAAAACCTATGATTACGGAATTGGCCAAATAAAATTACAGTTGATTGGGATTTGACAGAATTTTTGTTTATTTAGAAGACAGATTGCTACTACTGTGTCTGCGAGATTTAATTTGTTGCTTGCTGTTTAGGGGTCCTATTATTATTGACAATTTATCACAGTTTGATTGGAAGGAGATGTAACAGCGTTGACTCAATAATGATGAAGCCCATGCAATAGCTTGACTTAATTGTGTGAAAAAATACATTACAGCGCCAATACTAAATCATTTATTTCCTTGTGTTGTGATAATGATTTAATTTGTATCCATGCTTTAGAAAACGTTTAGATTAAGCAAATGTACTTTGATTTCTTTGTCTTGATGATTGCATATTTGTGACTCTTTATATGATGTGGGTTTTTTTTGTACTAAAAAGAGAATTTGAAATTAAAACAAAAGGTTACGCATGTTTATAAATGATTAAAAGTTGTGGCCTGTCATTAAAAAAAATCTTTAATTGCATTCTTCTTTAAGGATGTACTTAGGTAAGGTAAGGTAAAAATTAAGAAATTAAGAAATTAAAATTGATACTATAAGCTGGTAGAGCATCAATCAAGGATAAAGATATCAAGCTAAAAATATTGATAGGTCATGGACCTTCTTTTCGAGATATTTGAGATTTGAAATATGGCGGGAAAAGGCTGACTCAGACTTTTACCTTATAATTGCATTGGTAATATTTAGGTCTCAAACCAAAAGAAAGAAAATCAAGAATCTTCTAAAACTTTGTTAAATGACCTTTCATGAGCTATTAAGTCTTATATGAAAAAATAAATGGGTGTTATGGGGCAAAATATTTTACATTGTATTGTATGGAAAAACACCAAGGAGTCTGAACATTTGACACAAATTCCAAAACCTCACCTAAGTACATCCTTAAGTGATCTGAAAGTTATTCAAGCTAATCAATGACCTATGTTGGAAACCAATATGATTGAACACTGATCTATATTTGTAAATTTCTGTGTCAATTTGGTCTCTTGTGGAGAGTTGTCTCATTGGCAATCATACCACATCTTCTTTTTATTACCCATTTATGGGCATTATGTTTTCCGGTCTGTCCGTTCGGTATTCCGTCCGTCTGTCCCGCTTCAGGTTAAGGTTTTGATCGAGGTAGTTTTTGATAAAGTTGAAGTCCAGTCTACTTGAAACTAAGTACACATGTTCCCTATGATATGATCTTTCTAATTTTAATGCCAAATTAGAGAGTTTCCCACATTTTCACAGTCCATTGAACATAGAAAATGATAGTGCGAATGGGGCATCTGTGTACTATGGACACATTCTTGTTTTATATGATATAAATGGTTGAAACAGCAATGTTAACTCTATATATATAGAAATAAAGTTAATACTGTTGGATGCATTTATTTAGCTATTTTTCTACTTTAATATGAAAAAAAGATATTTAAGTTTTTTTTAGCAGTTCACTGAAAACAGTGAAAGTGAAAGCATTTCTAATGGCATGGTGTCCTATAGACCCTGTTTAAATAGAAAATAAGGCATGGTGTGATTGCCAATGCGTACACTTTAGGCTCCACCATAGCCTAATTAAGATTAAAGTTAGAAGCTATAGGTCACTGAGGGCACACTCGCTTGAATTTAAAGTGATATATATATGAAAAAAATACAAAAAAATACTGTTATATGTATATAAAAAGATAATAAAAAAAAAGTATTTTTAAATTTTTTTTTATATTTATATCACTAAAATTCTAGCAACTATGCTGAGGGTGGTAAAGGGTTATTTTCGTGCAACGTGTTTTGCCATTTTTATTTTATGTGCAGCCGTGAAAAAGGTTCATTATTCACTGTGAAATCAGTATAAAAATCAACCTGCAAGAAATTTTTAATTGTACATTCATCGTGAATTTCAGGTTCTTCTGTGCAGATACCTCTCCTTTACATTGCCACTGAGTGTCACTATAAAGCCATTAACACTGAGTAAAACCACATGTATATCAAGCCATAAAAGGCCCAGAGATGAGAAATTCTTGTTTTTTTTTATTTCTATAATTCTATAAGTTGAACATGCATTGCTATTAAATTGAAAAAAAAGAAATAAACTCAAACTTTCTTCCACTGTAGGGTAAAATCATTGTTTTAAATTGAATCAATGTGTAGAAATGCCATTAGTTTTTTTTTAAGAAACAACCTTTCAAATCTAATTTGAAAAAAATGATCAACAAATATTTAATTTTCCACTCTGTTTTTTTCTAATGCATAGTTCTAAAAAGGGATTCCATTAATATTTGAAAAATCTTGGATCAGTTTCAAATGCAGATTTGTTTTAAAATACATCTGTGAAAAAAATCGATAATTGAATTCTGGTGTTGATGTTTTCTGAAGAATTAAGGATTATTTGAACAGAAGACATTATCTATTGTTATGGAAAAAAGATATAAGATAGGATGTGAAAATCATGCCTTTATTCAAGTCCTTCCTCTCAATCAATCAAATCAATCTTTAAGATGTACATTTTAATGCTAGCTTAATTGAATTTAATTTCACTTGGTTAAATAAAGGATATCATTTCTGGCAAATACAGGAAGTTAGCAGATTAAGTAGACTATATTCTGAAGACGATGAGAGCTTTCTGTCAGTATCAATCCGCGGGTGTCAGGTCCGTATAAATGTACTTCAAGTCAAAGCATTGATTTTAACGAGTTTTCTCGGATATTAGACTTTTAAACTAATGTTGGAAGGGAAATTTAAAGGAATGTTTTATCGCATCTTATTTAATTATATAACAGCTTCATTGATTAAGTTAAAACTACCTTTATTATCTTAGAACATCCCTTTGATGTATTGTTGTATTGACTTACGTGTCTACATGTGTTTTAATCTAATGGCATTAGACCCATTCCTTAGGGCTTTAGTTTTCTAAGCACTCTGATCTACTTCTCAATAGTTCTATGTACCTATTTAGCTTAAAACTGATTTGGAATAGTGATTAGCTGCAGAGAAGTTCATCTTTATTCGGCAGATTGTAATTTGGGTAATACATTAATACAGGTGATTAGTCTAATGTTAAACAAAGAACTAGGTTAGGAGTTCTAACTTCAACTAAGACCAGATATATGTTTAGTTATTCAAAATGGAAAATAATCAATTTTTGTATTTTATTTTTTGTTAAAATATTTAAAAACAAATTGCTCAGGTGGAATAAGACCAGGCGAATGAATGACTGAACACACAACACAATTACAAGAACACAACACATCGCACCACATCACATCACAACTACACCACATTATCGCATAACACAACCACTTCACAACACAACACATCGCACCACATCACAAACACTTCCACAAAACACCCACACCACAGCACAACATGCACAACACAATTGCAACACACCACAGAACAATACAAACACAACCACTTCACAACCACACCACACCACAGCACAACACAAACACAACCACTTCACAACCACACCACAATACAACACAAACACAACCACTTCACAACTGCACCACACTACACCACAACACAAACACAACAACTTCACAACCGCACCACAGCACAACACAAACACAACCACTTCACAACCGCACCACACCACATCACAACACAAACACAATCACTTCACAACCGCACCACAACACAGCAAAACACAACCACTTCACAACTGCACCACAGCACAGCACAACACAAACACAACCACTTCACAACCACACCACAATACAACACAAACACAACCACTTCACAACTGCACCACACCACACCACAACACAAACACAACAACTTCACAACCGCACCACACCACAGCACAACACAAACACAATCACTTCACAAGCACACCACAACATAACACAAACACAACTTCTTCACAACTGCACCACAGCACAACATAAACACAACCACTTCACAACCACACCACAGCACAACACAAACACAACCGCACCACAACACAACACAACACAAACACAACCACTTCACTCCACAACCACATCACACCATAAACACAACCACAAAACAAACACATCACACCATACCACACCACACCACAACACAACACAAACATCAAACCACAGCATAACACAACCACATCACACCATAAACACAACACAAACATCAAACTACAAAACAACCACAACACAAACATCAAACAACACAACCACAACACAAACACATCACACCACAGCCCACCACACCACAACTCAACACAACACAACACAGACACATCAAACCGCACCATAACACAACACAAACACAACCACTTCACAACCGCACCACAACACAGCACAACACAGCACAACACAAACACAACCACTTCACAACCGCACCACAACACAACACAAACACAACCACTTCACACCACAATCACATCACACTATAAACACAACCACAAAACAAACACATCACACCACAACACAACACCACACAACACAAACATCAAACCATAAACACAACCTCACCACAGCATAACGCAATCACATCACACCACAACACGACACAAACATCAAGCCACAAAACAAACACAACCACAGCACAAACACATCACACCATAACCCACAACACCACAACTCAACACAACACAACACAGACACATCAAACCGCAAACACAGCCTCTTCACTTAAAACCAGAACACAATCACTTCACAACCCACCACACCACAACTCAACACAACACAGCACAGACACATCAAACCGCAAACACAGCCTCTTCACTTAACACCACAACACAAACACATCACACCACAACACAGCACAATACAAACATCAAAACAAACACAACCACAACACAAACACTTTACAACACAACCACAATACATCACAAACACTTCTCAGCACAACACAACCACACGTTAACACAAACACATCACACCACAACACAACACAAACATCAAACCACAAACACAACCATTTCACTTAAGACCACAACACAACCACACCACACCATAACACAAACACATCACACCACACCACAAACACTTAACAATACAACCACACCACACCACAAACACTTTACAACACAACCACACCACACCATAAACACTTCACAACCACACCACACCAACAACACTTCGCAACACAACCACACAACAAACATTTCGCAACACAACCACACCACAAACACTTCAAAACACACCACAACAAACCACAAACACTTTACAACACAACCACACCATAACACAACCACACCACAGCACAACAAAAACACAACCACTTCACAACACAAGACAATGTTCACATTAACAAAAAACAACAGCAAAAACAAAAAAGTCAAACAAACAACAATAACAGATCAGTGGTTGTCTTTTGTCATATCTTATTTTACCACATCATGACTAGGAAGAAGCGAGCAGGGGTATTTAGTTTGTACATGTATGTTGATCATTTTGGTTTTTAAATGGAAATTTAAATTTTCTTTTTATTTGGTTTTTGTTTTATATAAAGTACATGTAATATGTGGAATTGTTTTTCTTTTTGTCATTTTTCAATATGAATATCATTTTGGTATTTGTTGCATCTTATTGTTCTCTAAATAGAAAGAATCTATAATAGTTCATGTGGAATTTAAACCTTTTTTTTGCACTCATGGAGGGGATTAAATTTAAGCAAGCTCAATGAAATGTGTTTGTAATATATTAATCAGAAAAATATCATGAAAGAATTTCTTCTTAAAAAGTCTGTTAAGAAAATAATTTGAATTTATGAACAGAACGATTTGACCAGAATTCTTTAACATAAAAAGTCCATTTATTTAATAAACTTTCATAAAAATGTTTATTTTCAGTTGTTTAAAATTTGTTACAAACCAGACAAAATATTTCATTAAGTGGAAAAGAGACAGGAATATTGTTACTTCACAAATTTGTAAGTCTGTCACACAGTAAGATTAGAAGCAAGTACATATTTTATTAAATTCCTTGCTTTTATAAAATAAAAATCTCAAAACAGGTTTTAACTAAAACCAGAAGGACAAGGAGAATTAATTACAAAATTTATTTCTGTCTGAAATTGTTTACACATTAAAAAGAATCTTAAAATGTGTGTCTTTGAGACACATATTGCTTTTAATTAAATTGTTTATATTAAACCAGATGTAAAAAAGTAATGTCTTTAGAACATGAAAAACAGCCTTTCCCACAATTTAATTTCTGAAGGCTGTGTTATAGACTAAATACAAATTATCCTAAACAAAATACAAACCTTACTATATAGTTAAAGAACTGGAAAATTTTGAAATCTTTAATTGTTATACTTTTTGAGCATAGAACTTTGAATAGCTGATTTTCATTGAAAAAGTTAACATTTTAGACATTGAAAGTATAAAATGGCACTAGCATACAGGTGAAAACTGGTCATTTGATAAAATCCTGGATGAGCTGGTAAATTTAAGTTCACAACTGCAAAATAGATGTAATATGGAAATTGTGACTTAAACTTGTATTTAAATTTCAATAGCTTTCTTTGTATATAATATCCAGCCTTTTTCTGAATTCACTTTAATTAATCTCTTATTTTTTGTCTTTTGATTAAGAATTGTAAAATAAATGCATGCTGCAGTAATTATTGACTTAAAATTCCAGTATTCGGAGTATTACAGGATTTTAGTGTATTCAGTTCAAATATGAGAAGATTATGTCATTTACATTTTTCAGATAATAATATTGTATGATAATGTTTTACCATATGGCTAATGTTAATGCTTGTCAGAAATAATGTATGAAATTATGAAAGGTTTATTTGATACATATTTGTTAAAATTGAAATGAAACACACTCTAGAGTACATTTTAAGCTGAACATTTAGAAGCCTGAGCAACTATCTATAGTAATTTTATAGGGTGCTTGAATTTGACTAAGTGTAAAATTATATTGTTTAAGGACCTTCCATTTTCAATATCACTTGGAATCATATTTGTTATTTAACTTTTTATAGGAAGGAAATGCATGTGTCTTTTAGTTTTTTTGGTTTATAAAAAGTATGTTCCCTATTGGAATTTTGAAAACAAGGAGTTTTTTTGGTGTCAAATGGGTTGCTGTCGCATTGGAATGTACCCTTACTCCTTTTAAGTAGAAGTATAAAAACATACAATGCAATTCTTTATCTATTCATAGGACTATATAAAGAGATGTTGGAACTAATTGCACTACTGTGGAATCATTGTTATACATTATATAATTGGATAATTTTCATTGTTTTCATGGATACAGGTGAACCACGATTTTTAATGTTCAACGGATTATAAATTAAATATCAGTTTGTAAGCAGAATATGCCAGAAATCACGAAATCACATATGAGAGTTTTCAGAATCCACGAAAATAAATGAATCCACAGTAATATATATATTATTCCTAGTCTGAGGGTTAATCAAAATATATGTGTAAGTCATATGTAGAACCACGGACTTCTTGACAGATTTGAACATTAAGGACTAACAAAGTCCAAACTTTCTTATAGGAAATATTATATCCATACACTTGATTTGAAGTGATTACTGTCGATTCATTTATTTTCATTAGTACCGTTTTTTTGGATTCAGAAAAGCTTGCCTTTTTGGGCATATATGATTTCATAGTTTTGCCAAAGTTTTTCGTACTAGGCTATATAAAATTTGTCATTTGTTGAACATTTAAATTCATGGTTCACCTGAAACCCAATGAATATTGGTATCTAACAAAAAATAATAAATCGACAGTAACGGAGGCCTCTGAAATATATTGGACAGAGCTAAAGAGTGGCCTGTGGTGCAAAAGTCATACATTTCAGGCTCATTTTACTCTTCAGGATAGCAGATTTTGTTTTCGTTCTAGAATAATTCATTTAATTCAATACAAAGTTTTTAGAATTAGATATAGCTATTGATTTGGGGTAGTATGATTGGTGTTCATGTAGGCCAGTGACTATATGTGTTCAGATAATATAAATTTTGTTTTAGATTTAAATATATGAAAGTTGAGATATAATGTACTGAATTTAGTGTTCTTTTGCCGAGATGTCAAAGCAAAAGCCAAATGTGCTATTGGCAAATGAAAATAAGATAAAATAAAATTGTATCACTTTTATATCCACTAACTTTCTCAGTCAATCATATACTTTTTTTTCTCAGTGTCTTAAATTCACCCTTTTTTTAGTTTTTCCCATGATATTATCTAGGTTAAAGATTCTGACAGTATTTTAGAACATACCCTGAACACTGATCCTACACAAAATTAATGTTCCCCAGAAGATAGGTGTAATGCTCTTTATTGACAATATATATCATAAGTGTTATTATTTGATCGTTATTATCTCCTCTGATGTTACAAGAAGTTCATCCTCAAATTTGAAGTATTATGCTTCTATTAGTAAACACGTTTCTTATTATAACCTTCAAAGATTACAAATAAAATTATTCATTTGTATGTTATATATTTATTTGAACTGAACGTTGTTTTTGATAGATAAGTGGGAAAGATGAAGTAATCCATGTGTTGTACTTTTTTGTATCAATGCAAAAGTAAACAAAAATTGAAAAAGTTGTAGATCTGTTATTATTAAAGATGATTTAAGAATTAATATTTGATAAAAAAATGTCCAATAATAAAAACATCTTGTGCTTCTCTTTATATTCTTTGCCAGATGTCATGCAAGAAATGTTTTAAAGATAGCCTTCCATTGTCCTATATATTTGGACTAAAAGAAATTCATATTGAAACATTGTATGTATGTGACTGTCTGAATACTTTAAGTCTCTTAAAAGTCTTAAGTCTTCATGTCTTGTGGAATAGCTTATGAAGGTATCCTAGAAACAAATTGTCTTTTACCCTGAAAAATTAATCAGTTATATTTTGACTAACATTAATAGTACTGGTACTTATTATATTCTTAAAATTATATTTTTCATTTTGGAGAGTTATTAAGACAGACATTATTGATTGATTGATTGATTGATGGTGTTATAACACCAATTATGGGCTATTTCATCGGGGTCAGTTTTTATGAGTGGATGAAGCCTGCGTGCCCAGAGAAAACTACCCACCTTCCGTATTAAAACTGACAATCCTAGTCAATTAAAATCGGATTCAAGTGTACAGGTTTAATGGTTTAAGCAGGTTTTACACTCACAACCTCTGGTGAGTGTTGACTGGCTAGTGTTTACAGTAGTTACTGTACTTAGTCCACTCGGCCACAGAGGTCCTGAGACAGACTTAAATAACTTAACATTTGCCACTGGGAATGGCAGACATTTACACAAAACAAGCCCCCCCCCCCCCCCAATTATTTGGAAACACATAAAAAAGAAATAGAAATCCATATTGAACTGGTACCAGAGGTTTAACAAAACAAGCCTCTTAGTGAATGGAAATAGATCCCTTGGTATCAGAAGTTTAAAACAGAACAAGGCCCTCAGTGAATGGAAACACATAAAAAATGATAAGTAAGTATTGAACTGGTATGTACCAGGTCTAAACAGAGCTGAGGTTGCTCTGCTGTGATTACACTATTAGATTATGATAAGAGTAATTGAAAATGTAGATAAGTAGGGATCAACAGAACGTTTCTGTGTCAAGTTATTCCAGTATGAATGGTACTAAATCTTGTGTACTATCAGAACTTATTATACAGCAAATAATAAGTCAGCATTAAGTGTTTTGATCAGATGCCAGTTGTTGTAACGGAGGATCAGAGTTAGAACCGAGGATCAGAGAGAGGATCGGAAGCATTCAATCAGCCTCCTTGGTAATTAACCCTCCCTTTTCCCTTATCATGCTCCTGTATCGTACAGGTGCTTTGAAAAACAATGAAGTGTGAATGTATCTATCAACAAGATTTATTATGAAACAGTTTTATATAATATTATGGAATATAATCTTCAACAATCAGTGTGAAAGATGAAACAGCATGGTAATCTACTTACTGTATTCTACATGTGGAATACATTGTAAATTTTTGATTTTAAATATGAATCTTGAAAATGATGATTTTTCCTTTTGTTGTACGCAAAAGTACTTGGAGCGATGATTATAAGTGCAATTGAATATAATATAATTAATAGGTTTTGTCCTAGGCTCACATAATAGACTTAGAGTATACTTGGAAGAGGTATTAAGATGAGTTTAGGTACACATATGAGTCACTAGACCAGGGGATTATTGCAAAAAAGAATTAAGATTGCATGGCCATGTGTTATTATATATTTTTCCACTGTCACTATATTATGTGCCCCTAATGTGTTAAAATTTCTTTTCCAGTCCTTACTAATTAGCACTCCCTAAGTTAGGATTACTACTACTGGAAGCTTATATTTGTTGTTACGTACGTCAATGTCTTTCACATGGAGGCACTTATATAATGAATTGTACCTTTGTTATTCTTTCTTAATTGTTGATTGCTGAATTCAGAAAAGCTTTTTTGAGGTACAAATTCAACAAATGTTCCAAGGTTATATATATACTCCTGGAAAGCGTTTTGATTGCACCAAATTTATGAATTTTGATAAGTAATTATAAAGTGCTTCAGTCAGTGTTGTAAGAGTCCACAAAACTTTTAAAAGTGTGTCAGATGCATCAAGTATATGTTATTTTTATTTTGTAATTCTCAGGTCCCATTGGGGAACACTCCTTAGTGAGAATATTACTGGATATTGATGTATAATGTGTTGTAACTTTGCTTTCACCTTTTCCTGAAGGCAATAGCAGAGTAAACCAATTTAATAACAATTGAAGTCTATAGCTTTGTTTTCATTAATTATCTCTCTAATCAAGTTGTGTTGATTGATTGATGATCAAAGTAGAAAGTAAAGTCAGACTGTAAACAACTTCAGAGAGATCCAATACACAAATAAACAACACAGATGTACTCTAATTAAAGGTTTGTTTAATTAATTACTTCAAAGGGAGATCACTGTGTAGATCAGTCACTCAAATGAAAAGTCTTTCATTCATTATCCACAAAATGATGTGGGTTTAAAGATGGTATGATTGGGCTATATCATCAAGGGTCAAACAAGCTACCTTTTTGCTATTGTCAGCATACATTAAATGAGCCTAAAATTTTACTGGTTTTTATTAAAGTATCTTTTTTCTCCTGCCTCAACAAAGGGGAAACAGCAAGACTTAGACTTGTGTGCTGTTTCTGGCAGGGGCAACACAAATTTATGAGTTTGTGATTAGGTCAATTTTAAAGTGAACTATTAGTGCATGGAAAGTCACATATAGAACCCTATGCAGCAATGTTTTCTGTTGTCTTAGGTCTTTCACCGATGCCCAGGAAGCCTCACAATTATTATTTAGAAATTTTCACCTATTCAAAGCCATAAATCAGAACATTACCAATCTTTGGGTATTATAATGTCTCTTTAATAAGGTGAAAATTCAAGATTCCAAAATAGATTTTGAGGTTCAAGGTCATTCAAGCTAGCTGAAATTTATAGACCTAAACACAGACTTTAGAATCCTTACAGATCACACCTCACCTTGTGCACCCATGGTGCATCTGTCTAATTCTGCATTTATCAAAAAGTCCAATAGTACAATTTAAATATGAAGGATTAGGTTTCGAATTAGTAAATCATGATCTTGGTTATTAATTTTAAAGATACTCATGTTCAACTTTGCAATTTTTTGACAGACTCCACATCAAGAAGCATTATGGTATATTACAAGATAGAAGATTGTTAAATTTATCTTAGACTCCCCCTGGTGATGATTTATTTATGTACAGTTAATTGTTTGCAGGTGATGTTTTATAGTCTGGTCAAGGATTAGTTTCCTCTTGCTTAAATCATTTTATGAAAATTTTCATTAAATTTGAAGATAGCAATATTTACTTTTATTAGTTTCCATTAAATAATATGTTTTATAATATAGCTTGTCATGCTTAATAAAGATTAATCAGTCTTCTCACTGGTGAATTATCTTTGAACAATTTTTTTCTGAATTCTTCCTGCATGTTTTTACAGAAAAGATTTGTAGACATATGTTAATCTATTGTCTTGCAATTAGTCATTACCTTTTAGGTTGAAACTTTAAAAGAGCTGTTAAAAAATCAAAGGAGCAATTATTTGGCTACTGAAGTTGTTTAAAAAAAGTAAAATTAGAGATGACTTTCAAATTCCTGCACTTTCAGTCAATTTTCTATGTCATTCAAATTTGTGGACTTTTCTGTAAATTTGCTATCTCACTAGGCATATGTTGTAATGTCACAGAAAGAGCTGATTGTTTGATGATCTGTGTTATAAGCCTTTGAAACTTGTTATCAATAAATATTGGATATAATATAATTTGGATACTTCAGTCATAATAAATGTCAGTTGTACTGGCACTATTTTGAAATAGATATATTTTACCTAAAAAGACTATGCAACTATATCAGTTGTGCAGTCTTAGCACAATTTTATGTTTTGTATAATACTGTCAAACCTGTCAAATGACCACCTGTATTAAACAAAAACCCCTTTAATTTAGATCCCTTTGTAGTACAGTTCATACAGATTGAACCTGTTTTAAGAGACCACAAGTCTTAAGAGACCACTTATTATAAAATCCTTTAAAAAAGCTCTTGTACCAAAATTAAAGAATGTGCAATTATTTTATCTTTAAAGGAAATTTTCTGGTGAAATGCTTGCATCGTCATCCTTGTGGTCACTAAAATTGTAAGACTACATCACAGTGGTGGATCCAGCCATTTAAAAAAAAAGGGGGGGGGGGGTCCCAATCCAGGACAGAAGGGGGGGGGGGGGGTTCCAACTATATGTTCCCATTCAAATGCATTGATCGGCCCAAAAAAAGGGGGTTCCAACCCCCGGAACCCCCTCCCTGGATCCGCCAATGCATCAATGGATAGGTTCTCAGGACATTTATTCATGTTAGGCCGGGCCTTTTACAGCTGACAATACAGTATGGAATTTTCCTCATTGTTGAAGGTCGTATGGTTGCCTATAATTACATGTACTTTATTTGAACTTTGTTGGATATTTGTCTCATTAACAATCATACCACACTTTTATAAAGAACTTTATTTTATAAAGAACTTTATATTATTATCATCCTCCAGAAGTTTAAGAACACTATTAGGGACATGGAAATTTGAAGTCTGCTTGCTAAAAAATTTTTTTTAATCTGTTTTATTGATTATTTGCCAAACTTTGTTAATAAATTTATAAAAATCCTCACTTTTAATTATATTTATGATTGTTAGGGAATAGTAGCTATGATTATAGAAATAAATTCCAAGTAATTTATCTATGAACCATGAAATTATACTGGACTGTTATTAGGCTTAACTATTTGAAATCTCATTTTCTTTTCAAGGGTCTAACTACTATTACAATGTAGTAGTTATTTTATTAAGAGGGCCAACCAAAAACAAATCACCAACTAGCTCCTAGATCCTCAATGAGACCACCCTCAATGTTGATCTTGTCGTCTTCAGGGTACAAAGTAGAAAGGAGTAGAGAGTTTACATTGCAAACAGAATAAATCAAGATATCTATATATTATTATATAATTTCTTTCAAGTGATTTTTATCATCCCACTAGGACATTTTTATGTTTTGATCAGTTGGTTATCAATATCAATTAACATTAATTATGTTTTACCAAATTTTAATTGCACAAATGCATACAGCTGTTTTGTAATATAAACTGGTACAGCAGGTTTAGATGAATATGTTGAACAACATGAACTCATTGAAATTTATAAGAAACACATGTAGGTTTAATGTGCCCTTGCTTGAATGTAAAAAAAAAAGAGAAATGGTTTTATGATTCCATAGGAGACAAATATCCACCAGAGTTAAAGTAAGTGATTATAGGTAACTGTTACAGTATATATGAGAGAGCGAGATATAAAAAAGATTTGATATGATTACTAATGAGACATAACTCTTTACCAGAAACCAAGTGACATATTAAGAAGGTTACAATTTGAGACTCCTATAAATCCTGGATATGAAAAAATGTAAAACAGTTGCAACAAGAAAACTTACAGCCTAAATCTTATAACAAAACATTTTAGGAAAATGACAGACGTGAATTAATGACAACCACTGAACTACAGGCTGCTGACTTGAGACAGGCACATACAGAATGATGTGGGATTAAAATTGTCTGTTGGTTTGTTTTTTTAGCCATCAAGCACTGTCAGTTTATTTTAAACTTGTGAGTTTGAATGTCCCTTTGGTATCTTTCGCCTCTCTTTCAGTTTATTGTATTTATTAAATAAAAATGCATTTTTTTTTTTTTTTTTTGCAGATTGTGCAGACTCTTGCAGATTCAACAGTAAACTGGTAAAGTCGACAAAGATATTTTTCCTGTGATCTTGCAAGCAAAACACCTGTCACCAAACGTCAAGAAAGCTTCAGATATTGTCAGAATACCCAATGTGACAGAAGTCATCTAAGATAGTTGTTGTAGGCATATAATGGTAATATAATATTACACAAAACCGGTCAAAAACTAACTACTTTGGAAAAAAGTTCAACTAGTTACTACTGTACCACTAGCCAGTCAACATTGCAGTTGTGGTTTTAAACCCTGCACATGCTCAGTTTAAATTTTAGTTAACAAGGATTATAAAAATACGGAGATGTGGTATTGTTGCCAATCAGACAACTATTTACCAAAGTTCAAATGATGTGAATGTAAGCAATGAGAAAAACTGATGTATAGTCACCTATAAAAGGCCTCAGACATGAAAAATATGAAACAATTCCATTGAGAAAACTAGCAACCTAACTTAAAGTAAAAGAGTTTACGAAAAAACAAATTTGACAGACATGAACCAAAAACAACCACTGAATTACAGGCTGCTGACTTGTGACAGAAGAAACCTTTCCTCCAACCTGGGATATCATGTGTTACAGCACATTATTAACCAACTAAGTACATTATTGCCAAAAATGACTGGTTATTAAAAATAACATATTTTCTGTAATGGCCCTGTTTTTCTGTAATGGCCCTGTTTTTTCTGTAATGGCCCTGTTTTTCTGTAATGGCCCTGTTTTTTCTGTAATGGCCCTGTTTTTTCTGTAATGGCCCTGTTTTTCTGTAATGGCCCTGTATTAATGCCCGGTTTGTCTGTATAAAGCACAGTTAGGGTTTTTAATAAAGTTAATAAAATTAAGTTGTAAAGAGTATAATACTTTTTTGTATTTTATTTAATTTAGTAACCAGCAACCAAGATTAAAGAACCATATATAGGGATCACGGTTCCTCCTGTTTTTCAACACATAACTTCTGTCAACTTAATATCTTGGATATTTGATATATTAACACATACACTTTTATTCAGTTGGTTAATAAATGTATTAAGAAATGGGTGTTTTTATAATGGCTCTGTTATATGTCCTCGGTCAGTAATAATGGCCTCGGATGTCTGTAATGGCCCTCGGCGTTGCCTCGGGCCATTACAGACTTCCTCGACCATTATAACAGACCTTGGACATATAACAGGGCCATTATAAAAACACCCATTCATTAATACTATAATATAAGAACACATTATAAAACCTAGATGAATTATTTATGAAGAATTGATTTATTTCACACGTTAAAGAAAACAGGGGTGCCTTTATTTATAAGGATCTATTATAACAGATGTACATTATTGCCTATTTTATTAAAAAGTAAAATCACAAAAATACTGAACTCAGAGGAAAATCAATTCGGAAAGTCCATAATCACATGGCAAAATCAAATAACAAAACGCATCAAAAACGAATGGACAAGAACTGTCATATTCCTGACTTGGTACAGGCATTTTCAAATCTAGAAAATGGTGGATTGAACCTGGTTTTATAGCTAGCTAAACCTCTCACTTGTATGACAGTCACATCAAATTCCATTATATCGTCACCAATGCGTGAACAAAATTTATTTGATATATATTTTAATTTGATTTATATACATTTATTCCACATTGAAGACATTATGCATACCCTTATTTATTATGTATTGTTTGTTTTGTGTTGTTGGAATACTGTCACCAAGGATTTGTACATACTATACAAATCCTTGCTACCTCTTTGATGCATACAAATATCTGTCTATATTAAAACAATGTTAAAGTCTTGTCCTTGAGGAAGGTTTATCATAATGTTATTGGCACATTTTATAGTTAAACAACAGATATACATCTTTGTAACAGATACAAATTCTTTCACATTATAAAAGAACTAAAGAATACCCCAAAACAAAGTTAACAAAAAATACCTGTTCATTGTGATATACTCAATGTCGAAAATATATCAATTTATCTTTGAACAGATATTTGTTTAATTTGACAGACAATATTTGGAAGCTATTACATCTTAGGGGACCTGATATAATTTGTTTTACAGGGGGTACATCTGGCACCACTATCATACACTATCTAAAACACACGACCTTATCACAGCCAAAAATATGAATCAGTTAGGTGTTTTTTTTCTTACATCTGGGTTTCTGAGGTGTATTATTGTCCAAGATAATGGAAGATAATGTCATAGAGACTTCTGTTATTGCTCCTATGATGTGAAAACCATAAACAAATTATCTTTTTTCTTGTAAGATAATACTTGTCAAATTACAAAATTTCTGTCAGATCAATTTTTTCTGACATTTTTGTGTGTTAGATCTTTCGTTTTTTATACCCTACCCTTGGCCAGTTTTTGATTTCAGCACTTTTAGTTATCATAGCAAGTGTGATTGCATGAAAGCAAAGATTTCGCTTAATCACAGATATAATTTAAATATCAGAACATCTTATTGTTTGCTTGCAACATATCTACTTTGCAGAGCCACTTCTTTGGTTATGTTTAACTGTAATGCCCCACATACATTAGTAGAGAGCCATCATATTTTCTGGTCTCAGTGGCGGACTTGGCGTGTTACCAGGGGTTAGAACTCCAATTTTTGGGGATCAATGCATTTGAATGTGGACATATGGTTGGAAACCCCCTCTCTTTATCCTGGGTTTGGACCTCCTCATCCTTTTGAAAATGACTAGATCATCCCCTTTGGCTGTTCTACCCTCAATCCCTCTGTCCATTTCATGTTTATTAAAGGCTTGTTTGTGGTCACATTAAATTGAAACTTTGTACAAATGTTCATTATGAACTGCACATTGGCCGATCCAGGGGGAGGGGGGTGGGGTTCCGGGGTTTGGAAACCCCCCTTTTTTTTGGCCGATCAATGCATTTGAATGGGGACATATAGTTGGAACCCCCCTTTGTCCTGGGTTGGGACCCCCCCCCCCCCCCTTTTTTTTTTAAATGGCTGGATCTGCCCCTGCTGCATATTAGCCAAATTAGAGATTTAGCCCAAATTTTACAATTTCTTTTTAACATGGAAATAATACAATAGGATGCACATTATTGGTATTAACTAATGTTTTAACCTCAATCTTTTGCACATGATGCAACAGGAGAATGCAGATTTTTTTATTGGATTGCTGTACTTTAATACTCTCTAATCTTTTCCTATAGATTTGAGATTATATCAATTTGAGATTACAGATTATAGTTTCTTTTGGTTCCTAATCTCAGTTTTGTTGGGCTGTCAAGTTTAGAGAATGCAGGTGTGGTAATCCAGACATTTTGCAGTTTTAATGAATATGTGGTGGAAAAAAAATGCCTAAGAGAAAAATAGACAAGAAAAATGAAGATTTCGTAAATAATTAAGCGACTAACAGAGCTCAGCCCGCCCAAAAGCTTTAACATTTTTAATGAAAATGTGAAGAAAAACAAGACAAGAAAAATGAAGATTTCATCTATAATTATAAGATTCTCTACAGAGCAGCTTTCTGTCATTTTTGTGAATTATTAAATTGTAAAATATTTTCATTCAGACTACAATATTAATTTTGTCTATTTTTCAATTTTAATTGACAGCTGCATATTTTATAAGATCACTTCTATGATAGCAATGGAAGCCCTTTAAGAAGAACATCTGTTCTAATGATTAGTGTATTGGATAGGAAAGCCTGTAATACACAGAATGGTGTCATGCTCAATAACATTCACTGTCGGTGATAAATCTTCCTCTGGTGCAGGCCAAAAACAAATTATTCATCAAAGTGACTAGGCTTTCTATATAATTGAAACTTGTTTAATTTTGATGTCACATGGTCCTCTGATGTCTAAATGTGATAAGTTTCTGTTTATTGTCATTGTATTAGTTTATTTATACATTTGGGAACATGTGTGTCTGTCTGTCACAGTACATTTGATGATGGGATCTGTCTTGGTAATGAATTGGACTGCCTATCTGGTGATTACAAATTATTTTGACAAAATTGATTGATTAGCATGGCAATAAGATAAATTTACTTTTGATGAAATTATCTCATTATGAACAGATGTGACTACAATTGCTACAGACTAGATCCAAAATTGTGGGACATCTTATGCCACAGTCTCAGCAGAGAATAGTGTTACCCCTCTCAGCTTGTCCCTCCCAAAATTGGTTTCAGTTTTCTAACTTAAGTTTGCCTCAACCAAATATTATGAAAACTTTTACTGTCAATGTTTATTACCAAACCTTTCTAGCATTATGTTCCTTTTGTAAGGTTATATGCAGGTGGTGGCATCATCTGTGTCCCATGTACAGTACACGTTCACCATTTATTTTATATTAAATTATATAACATATTTTACCTGGTCCCATAAGCGGAGCCAAGGGGACCCTGAAGGGCCTGCCCCCCCCTTTTCGTGGGAAAAATTTGGTTGATTATATAGGGAATCATTGAAGCATGAATGGAGCAGCCTCCCCCCTTAGGTCAGTCAGCGGGCCCCCCTTAGGAAAAGTTCTGGATCCACCACTGGGTCCCCATTTTTCTTCAGTTTGCTAAGATGGTATGTTTATGTTGGAATACACTGATCAGATTTAACCTATAACAATGTTAAGTGATTGATTGATTACTCAATTACATTTCAATCATTTTGACCTACATAAAATTGTAACAGCAAAAAGGTTTGGGACTAATTATATAATAGATACAACTTTTGAGGTATTTTTAACATGATTTGTCTGGACTTTTTTGATCTTCAAAATAAAATTTGAATGTGTTGAAGTCAAAAAACCTTGCTGTCAATAGTGGAAAACTTGCATGCAAGGAATACTCTTTTATGAATGAAGGGCAGAGAACTGGACTGAAATTGAACTTAATGGATCCACATTATAAGACTTAAAAAATAATAGACAATGTAGATTAGACCACTTATTAATCTGCTTTGTCCTCAAAAGACATTTTGGTGACCACAACTTGGAGATTATAAATTTTTTATCATAGGGGCATCCTGCCCCCCCCCCTTTTCATGGGAAAAATTTGGTTGATTATATAGGGAATCATTGAAGCATGACTGAAGCGTCCCCCCCCCCTCCTTAGGAAAAGTTCTGGATCCGCCACTGTTTATGTATGCACTTCTATGAATTTATGAGCATTGTTCCGAAGAAAATAAATAGTACTAATTTTATTGCACTAGATGTGCATTTCAATAAAATGTCTCCTCAGTGAATACTCAAGCCAAAAGTATTTGAAAAATGATGAAAATCGAAAATATACAAAGTTTGAAGAGCTGATCACATAATGGGTATATAACTTTTGTGATTGATTTTACTCCAATAAACAGCTTGAATTTTATATTTTTCTCATTTGAGAGAAGTTTTTTGTCTCATTTGTGAATTTTTATGTCGTGTATCCTGTTTATTTCCTTGAAAACCATTTTTTGTTCAGACATAAAAAAAAAAACACCATTGATTTCATCCTATAAAAGAATAAATCCATGGTGAATGCATCATAAAATCATAACACAGTCCTTATTTCTATATTATTTGTCAAATCAACTGAAAATGAGCAAAACATTAAATTTTGTATCTAAAAATCAATCTATATGTCTATTTGTCTGTTATAATGTTTATATTTGTCAGTCCATGAATTGATTGACAATGGGTACCTTTATTATTGTTTTTTAATTCATTTTTTTTCAGAATGATTTTAGAAAAATCTAAACCAGAAATATAAGCTTCATTACCTATAGTTGTTTTACTGATGAAGACCCACCTGTGAACAGAACCAAGAAGATTTAAGAAAAAAAGTAAAGAAAATTAAATTTATTTGAAAATTAGTGAAAAAAAGAAATGACCACATGTGGCATCTTAGAATCAGGAAAAACAAAAAAAGAAACAAAAAAACCCAATCAGAATAAAATAAAGGAAATTAAATTCATCTAAAAATTAGAGAAAAAAAAATTGACCATATGAGGCATCTGATATTCTGGAAGAAAACCCCAAAAAAAACCAATCAATGTGAGTGAGTTACACCAACAAATTTACTTCCCGGTTACCAAAAAACATCTCTTGTGCTGTTACTTTGTTACACCATAGATATTACATCTATGGTTACACCAAGGAGGTTATAATGATACAATATCCTTTACTTCACATAATTTTTGTCGAGCCTGCAACTTTTGTTGCAGAAAGCTCGACATAGGGATAGTGATCCGGCGGCGGCTACGGCGGCGGCGGCTTTAGCTCACTTCTTAAAAGCTTTATATTTTAGAAGGTGGAAGACCTGGATGCTTCATACTTTGTATATAGATGCTTCATGTTACGAAGTTTCCGTCAGTCACATGTCCAATGTCCTTGACCTCAGTTTCATGGTTCAGTGACCACTTGAAAAAAAAGTTCAAATTTTTTGTAATGTTGAATTCTCTCTTATTATAAGTAATAGGATAACTATATTTGATGTGTGCGTACCTTGCAAGGTCCTTATGCCCGTCAGACAGTTTTCACTTGACCTCGACCTCATTTCATGGATCAGTGAACAAGGTTAAGTTTTGGTGGTCAAGTCCATATCTCAGATACTATAAGCAATAGGGCTAGTATATTCGGTGTATGGAAGGACTGTAAGGTGTACATGTCCAACTGGCAGGTGTCATCTGACCTTGACCTCATTTTCATGGTTCAGTGGTTATAGTTAAATTTTTGTGTTTTGGTCTGTTTTTCTCATACCATATGCAATAGGTCTACTATATTTGTTGTATGGAATGATTGTTAAGTGTACATGTCTAGCGGGCAGATGTCATGTGACCTTGACCTCATTTTCATGGTTCAGTGGTCAAAGTTAAGTTTTTGAGTTTTGGTCTTTTTATCTAATGCTATATGCCATAGGTCAACTATATTTGGTGTATGGAAATATTTTATAATCTTTATGTCAGTCGAGCAGGTTTTATTTAACCGTGACCTCATTTTCACGGTTCATTGCACAGTGTTAAGTTTTTGTGTTTTGGTCTATTTTTCTTAAACTATAAGTAATGTGTCAACTATATATGTTGTGTAGAAGCATTGTTAGCTGTACCTGTCTGCCTGGCATGGTTCATCTGACCTGGACCTCTTTTTCAAGGTTCATTGGTCTTTGTTTAGTTATCTTGGTTAATGTAAAGTTTATGTGACAGTTGTAATAAAGCTTAGATTTATACTTAAGACTATCAACATAATATCAATGATTAGTATAGAAGGCGAGACATTTCAGCGTGTGCACTCTTGTTATTGTACATGTTGGACAGTATGTTAAGTCTCATAGGGGATAACATTTGCTTTAAAGAATAAAGGGCAGTAATGATTCTCAAGTAAAAGCCCCTACTATAATTGCAAAAGTGATAGGCACATCTAAAATGAGGCAAATAATTAGAGGTGGGACTTATGTAATTCAAAAATGAAAAGTTCCCTTCCCTTCTAGAATATAAAATTTCACCACAGATATAACCCCTTTGATTGTGTCCTTAAATTATTGTAAAAATTCTTAAAATTATTTCGTAGCAATTTTCAGATCATCATTAGTATTAGTCATTTTGTGAAAATCTTGTTAATCAATGTGCATTTCAATTAATTAAGAATGAAATTGACTATTATTGTTGTCTTCCAATATAACTGATCAGCAACAGTGTGAAATCACAACATATTGATTCAGATAGATAAATGATATGGTTTTAGACTAATTAGATAATTATTTGTTTGGTGTGCTACTAATTAACAGACATTATAGTGACATATGGCAGATTAACAGTTTCTATCAGTTATAGTTAACCATACTGTGATTTAATGGCTATTAACTGGACTCCATAGTACAGTACTCTTGTCAGAAGGTTAGGTTGTTAACTAGACTCCATAGTACAGTACTCTTGTCAGAAGGTTAGCTTGTTAACTGGACTCCATAGTACAGTACTCTTGTCAGAAGGTTAGGTTGTTAACTGGACTCCATAGTACAGTACTCTTGTCAGAAGGTTAGGTTGTTAACTGGACTCCATAGTACAGTACTCTTGTCAGAAGGTTAGGTTGTTAACTGGACTCCATAGTACAGTACTCTTGTCAGAAGGTTAGGTTGTTAACTGGACTCCATAGTACAGTACTCTTGTCAGAAGGTTAGGTTGTTAACTGGACTCCATAGTACAGTACTCTTGTCAGAAGGTTAGCTTGTTAACTGGACTCCATAGTACAGTACTCTTGTCAGAAGGTTAGGTTGTTAACTGGACTCCATAGTACAGTACTCTTGTCAGAAGGTTAGGTTGTTAACTGGACTCCATAGTACAGTACTCTTGTCAGAAGGTTAGGCTATTAACTGGACTCCATAGTACAGTACTCTTGTCAGAAGGTTAGGTTGTTAACTGGACTCCATAGTACAGTACTCTTGTCAGAAGGTTAGGTTGTTAACTGGACTCCATAGTACAGTACTCTTGTCAGAAGGTTAGCTTGTTAACTAGACTCCATAGTACAGTACTCTTGTCAGAAGGTTAGGTTGTTAACTGGACTCCATAGTACAGTACTCTTGTCAGAAGGTTAGGTTGTTAACTGGACTCCATAGTACAGTACTCTTGTCAGAAGGTTAGCTTGTTAACTGGACTCCATAGTACAGTACTCTTGTCAGAAGGTTAGGTTGTTAACTAGACTCCATAGTACAGTACTCTTGTCAGAAGGTTAGGTTGTTAACTAGACTCCATAGTACAGTACTCTTGTCAGAAGGTTAGGTTGTTAACTAGACTCCATAGTACAGTACTCTTGTCAGAAGGTTAGGTTGTTAACTAGACTCCATTGTACAGTACTCTTGTCAGAAGGTTAGGTTGTTAACTAGACTCCATAGTACAGTACTCTTGTCAGAAGGTTAGGTTGTTAACTGGACTCCATAGTACAGTACTCTTGTCAGAAGGTTAGGTTGTTAACTAGACTCCATAGTACAGTACTCTTGTCAGAAGGTTAGGTTGTTAACTAGACTCCATAGTACAGTACTCTTGTCAGAAGGTTAGGTTGTTAACTGGACTCCATAGTACAGTACTCTTGTCAGAAGGTTAGGTTGTTAACTAGACTCCATAGTACAGTACTCTTGTCAGAAGGTTAGGTTGTTAACTGGACTCCATTGTACAGTACTCTTGTCAGAAGGTTAGGTTGTTCTTTAGCTTAATATTTCCAAATATACAGGAGATCCAGGAGACTGTAACTGCAACAGTCTGCAGTTTTGTGGTCAGTTGGTCTAAGTCCAGTGCTCTGATTGGGTTGTGCTATATAAATGACCACTGGTCAGGAGGTTAGGTCATTCTTAAGCTCCAAATATTTCCAAGATACAAGTTCAAGAGACCATAACTGAAAAGTCTAGTATTGTGGTCAGTTTGTGTTAAATCAGTACTCTGGTTAGGTTGTGCTATATAAATGACCAGTGGAGAGGTCAGAGTGTTTATAACTAAAGATATCCAACATGATATATCAAAGTGACCATACAACATTTTATCTACTATCTCAACATTGCACTGTGGAGGCAGATATGTAAATGAGAATTTAATTTCATGGTCAGTCTGGAAAGACTAAAATCAATATAGAAGATTTAATTAACCATGCAGTAAATCAGCTAACCACTGAATAGGGAGGAGTGTTGTATTGTGCATTGAGTTTCACTTAGGAATGCCTGGATTCCTTGTTATGCAGTCAATTAGCTAAGTAAGGGTAAATTGCCTGCATAAGTGGAATCCAGGATTTTTAAACATATAAGTCTGAAGTCTCTGGGCAATTCATTTATGAAATGTTAGGTGTGACAATGAAAAAATTTTGTTTGATCAAAGTGCAGAAGGCCTCTTCGTTATGCTCTACTAGAACGTATGGTTGGTCTTTAGTGTTCACAGTATACCTAAAAAAATAAATAAAATTGAAGTTAATTAGTTCTTTGAAACCACAAGAAGTTAATTTGATTGGAATTTCAAATAAACAGTTAAATTGTCAGGTCAATAAGATGACTGATAAGCCTACCAAGTACAAAGTTGATTAGCCAAACAAAAAAAATGGTCAGTTTGGGTTATACACAGTGCAGTATTTTACAATTATTTTTTGTCTTATTTTTTATTACCTCTTTCTTTTTTATAACCATGCCCAGGGGTGGATCCAGCCATTTTAAAAAGGGGGTTCCCAACCCAGGACAAAAGGGGGGGTTCCAACTATATGTCCCCATTCAAATCCATTTTTTGTCCAAAAAAAACGACGGTTCCAACTCGGAACCCTCACCCTGGATGCGCCACCGTGAGTGAGTGAGTGCATGCCTGATTTTGTTGATGCCTTTTTGTACTGATGTGACGTAAAGCAATCAATGAACTAGCTAAAGCAGATTTTTTTATCAGATAACAATTTTTTGCCCAATGCATAGATTTTAATTTTCAATAACAAAAAGATGCATTATTAATATTTTTGCCATTTGATCTTAATTGTCAAAGACCATCAGGAAATAAGACATCTTTCAAGTTCAGGAACTAATTTTCAAACTTTAAAAGATTTAAGTATTTATTTTTATTCCTAAGTTTTGACAGAAAGGTTATCGATTTTCTTTGTACCTCAATTTTTTGGACTTTTATGGTTAATTGAGCAATCAAATATTGAACATATCCAGTCTCATTTTGAAATTCAAAATTCTTTTTTTTTTTAGGTTAGTACCTGGTGGATATCTGGTTCACTCTCAAATCTCAACACATTTTAATTTGGCAGGTGTTAAGAATATCCATCATTTTAAATTCATTTATTTTGCTTTTTGAATTTTACCTGAACTTTTAAAAGTTTTATCAAAGTGGGTGAGTTAAAATGTTTTAAATAATTATTTAACTGATATAAATGTTAATGCATCTTCATTACTGCTCCATGGGTATTAATGTTACTCTTACTGAAAAATGACGTTTACGAAAATTAAAATTCTTCTATTTCTGCTATCATATGTGTCAGGAATCTGCAGCTTGTATGCTTTGATAATATTTATTGATTGTGGCTTCAATTATCTTTTTTTTCTTTTAGTTTGTAAAGATATTATCTTACAATCTCAGAATTAAAAGTATGCATTAAGTTTTGACACCATCAGGTCATTCACTAGTTTTCTCTTTCTGATTCAGTTCATATTTTGTCATTCCAGAGCCTTTTTTAGGTTTCTTAAAAGTATAAGTTTTGCTCAGTGTTGAAGGTTATTTGCAGTTACCTGTATTTCTTTACAGTTTTGTCTAGGCCTTAGTGGATAGTTTGTCATTTGGCTTCAATTATATATATACCAAATCTCATTATTGTTATCTTATTTCCATTTGAAAGACTTTCATGGAGTTAAAAGGGTACAGATCATTTGATAGATTACTGTCAATTTGTATATTTTCATGGGTACAGCATTTTGTGGAATGGGAAAAATTAGCATATTCCTGGAATTTTGATTACCTGGTTTCCTAAAGCACCTTTGAAAAATTTGTTATTTTTTAAACAGTTAAATTTGTGGTTCACTTTAAGGTGGTACCCAACACTTTCACTAAAATTAATTTGGCTCGTTTAATTTTCATAAAATGTTGTCAAAGTATTTACTTTAAGTATTTACTTTGACCCCTTAACAAAAATATATAAATTTCAAAAATTTTGAACCAACTGTTTAAAATGTCAGAAAAAATACACTGGTTATATCACGGGGGGGTAACTTCCTATTATTGGGTATACAGGGATGTGCCAAAAATATGGGTCATAATTTTGCGAGATTTTATATAAAAATGACCCTCCTTTTTAATGACATCTTATATTAAAATGCATTTACGTTTGATAACTGTATATTGATTAGGGGTATGATTTACATATCATATATAAATATGCTATTGAGAATCTTACAGAACAGCTATTCCGAAACGATTTTAACTTATAAACAAGACTTTGCAGTATTAACTGTATGATTTTCACAAGCACATGTATAGTCTAACTATATAAATCCTTGATTTTCATAATATGTAATATTGTATATAAGTATAGATCATTCTTTCTTAAATATTTATATAACTATAGGTATTGAATTTCAGTGAATGTTATATTAAAATGGGTATGTTTTTTGAGGCAAAAATGGCACACCCCTACCAAAAAAATATCGAAGTTACCCCCCTGTGGGTTATATAGCAGTTTGACAAACACCAAATTTGATCATTGAGAAGCTTAATATTCCTTTTACAACACAACATAATTAAAACGTTTAGCTGGCTTTACAGAGTTATCTCCCTGTAGTGTTAGGTACCACCTTAACCAGTGAAATTCATGAAGAATTGGTATCTCGCTTCCCTGTAATAGTATTATAATGAATTCACAGGTATTGGTAAATGTCAAACTGGATTTATTTTAATTTGATAGTTCCCTAGCTTAGGGACATTTAATCATTGTCAATAAACTTAAGATTTGATGATAAAAAAAATTATAAAACAAAGATATTGAATATATAAGTCATTAACTGATATGAAATGTTTACAAAATTAATGAACTTAATTTGGACCTGTTTGAGTCTCGCATAGTTTTTATTTTGTTTGGGTAGTACATTTTTTTCTAAAATAACCATGGGTGGTATAGTCTTAATCAAAATTTGTTGGAATTTTTTCCATGCATTTTGTTGATATAACATAATGACATACCTTATACCGGACAAAGAAATATTTGGCAAGCCTGACATGTTGCATAAGTTTTATTGACAGTCTTTCAGATTTTTAAGTGGAATTAAGGGATTATGTTTATTGTTTCAAGTTCCATATGCTTATTATTTATTTTTTAATGTAGAATGTTTCTTTATGTCTTCTTGGTAGGAAAGTCTGGAATATCAGCATTGTGGCGACATATGGATTAAAAGTGATGCAAATTTTACACCATGATATAAACACTGAGATTCTGTTACTAATTTAGCTCTTATTAAATAAAAAGAAAACTTCGCACTTGTAAAACATAACATACATATTACATGATCCTTCTAACAGGGAATGTCTGGGATTAATTAATAATAAATAGTAGTTGATTCCCACAGAGCGCTGGTGCAGAAGATTTTGTAGAATTAAAATGGGATCTAAATGTGATTTTATGAAGTGGAACCTTCTGGAATATTTGGCTGTGAGCCTTTTATTCCCTAGAAATCACTAACAATATGAAAGCCATCAAGCCTTGTTTATCAAAATTTATCTTATTGTTTTCACTTTCCACATAAGATATATATCATTTTTTAACAATTCCCATGACCTTTGATCATGATTTTAGTGAAATGGATGTTTTTGAAAAAAAATAGATGTTGTGCAGTTATTTGTCTTTATCTTTTATTTTTAAAGTTCTCTCTATTAGTCAGATTTTAGTATATATATGCATTCCCTGCATTTCAAGTTTGCCGAAAACTAAACTTAAAGACATATATATATCTTGTTATTCAATATGTGTCCCTGAAATTACTTTCTTTTCAAGGACCATTTCATTGTACTGTTTATCAAGTGAGGATAGCCATGGATTAGATAGACCCCTCCTTCAAGAAATAAATTAATAATTAGATTAGTAAAGAAGAATTTTTCTGAGGACATGAATGTCATTGCTCAAGCTTTGCAATAAAAATAGGCCAGTTGGACAGAAAGAAAAATAGTCAAGGGTAACATTTAATTGCTCCCAGCACCTACTTTAGATGGCATTCAAAAATAAAATCTTATAAAGTAAAACAATGCGACATTTATAAAACAGAAATATTTATGATAAACATAATATTTATTACAAAAGGCAGACATGCAATTTTCAGATGGGCATGGTTTTAGTATTTATAGCAGGGCGTGTTCTACTTTTGCTGAAAGTTGACTTTATACATTATTTGTAGTAAAGCATATGGGTCTCGTCTGTATATAACACATTTACTGTGGTTTTACTTGGCTTCGTTGTCATGATAACCTATAGGTTGTATATTTGTCTATTAAATGAAAGTGTTCTATTAATAATTACATTAATTAGATTTTTGATAACATAAAGGAAAAAAGATTAATGCTTGTAGAACAAAATCCTCTTTTTCTGCATCATCTATAAGTGTTGCAGCTGTTTAATTACACAAGACTGGAATTATTTTACAATTTGTATTAATCTACCATTTGTAATAACAGTCAAAATTTGAACAATCTTCACAAACTTTTGATTATAAACAAATTATACTGTAATTTTGTTGGTAGTGATCTTCCTCATTACAAGTACTTCGAGGAAGTAATTATTTGTAGAGAGGAGTGTGTTGTTACATGTTCTGGAAAAGCCATTATTGTCGCTCATCTTAAACTAACATCATCAGCTACCATAAAGTTTTGACAAACAACATCATTTACCATGTAATGATAGATGTGCCTTACAAGCGAGTAATAATTAATTCTGAACTTTGACTGGTACCCTTCACTCTACGTTTGATGTTCTCTGGTAAAAAGACAGGTAGTGACTATGTCAGAAATGTGACAAATGTTGTAAGGCATGAGAATGGCATATTTTTATGAGAAGGTGCTTGAGATGGAGATTGATTAGTTCTGTCTGGAATGCATTGTCTTTGGGATTTCTGCTCAGTAACTTCATTGTATTACACTTTAATACATTTCCAATTGCTGTCTGTTCCTATGACAAGAAAAGCCACATAAATCTTTGTTGTGCATCTTTGTCAGCAATGAATCATTCTTTACATTTATATTATAGTCACTGCAGACTGCCATAGAGCCTGTTGATAAATTTTTTTCTCGCTACAATTCCGCTGATTTATATGATTTTATAAGGGTTGGCAGAAACAGCTCCTCATGAATTCCACTTGTGTGCTTTCAATTGTATAAAAAAAGAAAAACAATTCAAAAGCTTTGAAAATGTGAATTTTCACTAATTCAGTCCTCCTCTATAGTAAAGTTTTGTAATATCTAAATTGAAAAAAAGATAGCAGTTGTTTTCCAATTTTTTGCATTTGTATTTGAATGTGTGGTTGTTTTGTTCACACACAATGGAATTTTAAGCAACTGTTATAAAAGTGAGAGGATTAGTTAGTTTTTGAACGATTCCAGTGTTTTAGTTAGTTTGATAGGAACACTACTTGTGATAGATGAATGATATTGTGTAAGAAGTTGCATTTCTATCAGTTTATCATAGTTTGCTTACCTTTTTGAAGCCCAGCCACCGATAGGAGATTGTCAGTAATGTCGGTTGACCTCTGTTTGAACTTCAATTATGTAACTATTGAGAAATGTCAGTTAATGATCACAAATTATTGTCAGAAATGTCATATATTGATCTCAATTTACTGTCAGTAATGTCATATAATCTCAAATGATTGTCAGTAATGATCTCAAAGTATTGTCTGTAATGTCATGATCTCAAATTATTGTCTGTAATGTCATGATCTCAAATAATTGCCAGTCATGTCATATGATCTTGAATGGTTGTGAGTAATGTCATGTAATGATCTCAAATTATTGTCAGTAATGATGTCATGATCTCAAATTATTGTCAGCAATGTCATATGATCTTAAATGATTGTCATTTAAATGTCATTATCTCAAATGATTGTCATTAATTTCATATGATCTTAAATGGTTGTCATGTAATGATCTCAAATGATTGTCAGTAATGTCATGATCTCAAATTATTGTCAGTAATGTCATGATCTCAAATTATTGTCTGTAATGTCATGATCTCAAATGATTGTCACTTATGTCATGATCTCAAATTATTGTCTGTAATGTCATGATCTCAAATGATTGTCAGTAATGTCATATGATCCTAAATGATTGGCAGTAATGTTATGTGATCTTAAACAATTGTCAGTAATATCATGTGATCACAAATTATTGTCAGTAATGTCATATGATCTTAAATCTTAAATGATTGTCAGTAATGTTATGTGATTGTCATTAATGTCATGATCTCAAATGATTGTCAGTTATGTCATGATCTCAAATTTTTGTCAGTAATGTCATGATCTCAAATTATTGTCTGTAATGTCATGATTGTCAGTAATGTCATATGATCCTAAATGCTTGGCAGTAATGTTATGTGATCTTAAATGATTGTCAGTAATATCATGTGATCACAAATTATTGTCAGTTATGTCATATAACGATCTCAAATTATTGACTCATAACGATTGTCAGTAATGTCATATGATCTTAAACAATTGTCAGTAATGTCATATGATCTCAACTAATTGTATACATGTCATATGATTTCTAATGAATAGTGACTTTTTACTTTCTTATATCATAGAACATCAATCTATTAGCATCATACCCTTAAATGAATAACCAGTAATATCAGTTGTCAATATTGTCTTCTTGACTGTCATTAAAAGTAGTAATGGGGATTTAACTAATTATGATAAGAACCCATCTTTTTGATGATAAAGAACAAAATTTTATATACAATTTATCATTATGGTACTTAGTTTGTCTAGTTTTTAAAAAAAAATAATCTCAATTGTTTATTTAAGATCGGTTAATTTATCCATTTTGTCAAAATTTAATGAAATGATATGTTTTTTTTTCATTATCTTGATACATCTCATTATGTCATATATATTTGGTGGTCCAGTCTTATATTGTTATAACTGAAGTTGATTGGAGTTGACTCTTAGTAGATTTAATCATTTAATGATTAAATTTATTTGTCATTAATGGTCATTAAATGCATAAATTTCCATTAGAAAGGATATTAAAGGTGTCATATTTTTAAAACTTCATCTTACATTTTAAAAGCTATTAAGTAAAATGCATGATAAATCTTTGTCTCGAAATTGCCTTAATATTTTACATGGGAAATAGAATACATTCTTACTTTTTAGAAATAGACAGACAGTTTCTTATAATCTTATCAAAAATCATATTGATAACAATACAGATTTATTTTCAGGAAAGTATAAAACCGACAGACCATCATGCATTAAAAGGCGTTTCTTGACATAAAACTAATTCTTTTTCACAAGAATTGAAGACTTAATTATTTCAACAAGAAAAATACCTAACCATCAAACCATTTCTTCTACACATGCATTATTTTCTCATAATGCATAAGGTTGGAATCCATATCTGTCAAAACTGTAAATTTGTAAAAATAAACAGACAGTTGACTCCAATCCTTCAAAAAGTCGTAAAACTCGCATTATATTTATAAAGTTTAACTTCCTAATGTGTTTAGAGATGATAGATTTGAAGATGGAGCATTTTTCTTTTGAGAAATGTTTATCTTTATCTGGCAGTCACTAATTTGTCAGATAAATGACCATCTTCCACGTGAAAAGGGGGGCCTTAGTAAGGGGTCTTATCTCTACCAAAAAATATCATGTTTATAAGATTTTGGTATATTTAATGCATTTTCTTCATTGGTAGCTTATCAGCTAGTATGATAGGTAAATAAGATTTGTCAGAATATGATATGTAAAGCAGAAACTATATTTTTGAGTGTATGGACAATTATCTCCTCAGTATGATAGCAGATCTCTATGGAATAAGGCATGGTATAGATCAGTAGTATGTTATAGTGTTAGGAATATTACACACACTCACAATGAAGTTTGATGGTAAGGATTTTTTTGTTGTTTACAAAGTTTTGAAGAAAAGAAAGAAACATACACTTTTTTATAGTCTTTTTATGAAGGCATCGATCAAGAATATATATTATTTTTTGCTTGGGATTTCACACCTCTAAAATTCATTTTAGATGTACTGATTATTAGTTTTTGTTGAGGAAGATAATTAGAAAAAAAAGAAAAAAAATCAATTCAACTCTAAATCATTTTATTTACAATAAGTATTTTTTGGTTAATGACTAACCGTGAACTTTGACACATCTGATTAAAAAAATGGAAAACTTTGACACATCTGATTAAAAAAATGAAAAAAAAGTTATTCAATGGATAACATTTATTTATTAAGCAATACACTTAAATGAACTGTGGGCATTTTGGAAATCTCTGATGATATGTAGGATATTTCATTGCCTTAAAATGAATATTGATGGTCAAGATTTTAATTTCCCTAGCAATTAAAAACAATTGTACTCTTACAAAGATGTCATTGTGTTTTTCTGTATCTTTGGTTTGCTGTCATATTGATGATCATTGACGTGTTTAATTGCACAAATCATTGCTTTCAAAGAAAAACATTTTATTGAGCAAATTATTGATGATTAAAGAGCTTTTAGCATTTTGCAATGTGATATTTTGCTCAGAAATGCATGCTTCTCGTAATTCATCTGGAAGAATTTACCTTAACTTGTTTTATGAAAATTTTAGTTAAGAATTTGCATGTGCTGCTGAAATTCTAAATAATATTTTATTGAATTAAGTCTTTATCATTTGGGAAGCGTAAAGCATTCAAATTATTGACATTCAAATATAAAGAAATGTAGTGAGGTTGTCTCATTTTTTGGTTTTAAATGTATGAGAAAAGTGTATGATTTAATAAGATATTGTCATGTATTTATAGGAGTTTTGGGGGCAAACTCCTTTTTATGCCACTATTGCCTAAGAAAAATTCAAAGGTGTTCATGACAATACGGAATAAATTGAGGATTTTGTGGCACTTCACATTTTCTGTTCATATAACATGAAATATTTTCTACTGGTTACGTGCGGCATTATTCAACAGGAATCCTAGATTATGCTTATTTGGATAATGTTTTTCAATTAAGACACTGGATATAAAATAGCTTACTAAAACATGAAATGAAATGAAGACAAAAGCATCAGAACATTTACTGAAAATCATAAATGGCATAAATTTTTGTATTTTGACATTTCTTCCTAAATTAGAAGTATTTTATATCATTTGTTCTGGAAGACATTGAATTTAATTGTCTCTTTATATCTTCCTTTCTTGGTAACTTCTTTTTCTATATTTTCAAAAGTGGATTCAAGTTTTGAAACAAAACACTTAATCAACAGACATAAAGAATTTGTGTTTTGGCATTTAAGAGTTGTTATCCTTTTATCTTTCGTCAGGTCGAAGTTCAAGCAGGAGATAATTTGTTGTTATTTTGTGATATCCGACTTGAAATAATAAGTTTTTTTTTCAATTTGAAGTGCATGGTATATAGATAATTTATGGAGCAGTTGTGTATGTTAAAACTAAATATAAGGTTATAATCTACTTTGAATTTAGGATTGTAACAGAGAACAGTTTTCTAATTTGTTGATATTAAATCTAATATTTAAGTTTGGAAAAGGGGAGGGGAGGGGGTGGGGAGAATTTGATCTTAGACTGATATCCTGTTCCTGATTGTAAAATTTTACAATATACATAGAAATTTTACATGAAATTCTAGCCCCTATCCTCTTTTTTATTTTTTTAAAAAGGGACATTACTCATGTGTGGGTTTCATTAAATTGGGCGAGCTGTAACAAATCATCTGAATCATAGAAGCTGATTTAAATCTGATAAAAGTATGGTATTCATAAAATGATCATATCTCTTATACACAATTATTTTCTTACAATCATGCATAAAAAAAATATATATACAAATACATTTCACTGGGTAGGAACTTTATTGAAACAGTTTTTGATACTCAAATTTATCAATACATAAAGTAAGATATATTACTCAGTATTAGAAATACATTGATAGATTGATAGAGGGACAATTATCTGTCAAAGGCAGGCATTGTCTAATTTTGTGTTTGTGTAATTACATTTAGTCATGTGTTCCATGTTTTCATATTTTATCAGATACGTAAAATTATGTGCAATATCGGAAACAATTGTTGGCTTGTAATACTTCACCACGGTGCTCTATAAAATAGTTATTTCTGGTTTATATAGACTATAAGATATATGTCCCTGCAGCAATTTGTCTTTGAAATATCAAACTATGTTCATATTTCTTAGAAATATAAATAAATTGTGGTCGGTACCAGATGTTTTATAAAAGTTAATTTCTTTGTATTTTTTAATATTGGCATATATACCTACTCAAGATATCAGTGTCCTAAATGAATGATTTTTTTTAACAAGTTTAAAAGTGTAGATTTGGAATGTAGATATGATCCTTTATAGAAAGTGTTTAAGTGATTTATTTTTTGGTTTTTAATCTTGAATGATAGACATTCTACAAAATCTAGAATTCTTTATCTTTTGCCCTGATAAATTAACATTGAACCCTACAAAAAAATTAAGGAAGAATTTCATTGTCATTGAGTAACAGTAACATATATTTTGAAACAGAGAGGTTATCTAGTGTTTTGAAGCAAGTGCAATTTGGTAGTCCAATAGACAGACTTGTGGTATGGGTTTTACTCATTGTTGAAGGTCGTATAGTCCTATAGTTGTTGAATTATGTGTCATTTGGTCTCTTGTGAAGAGTTTCCACACATCTTTTTATTCTGATATTGAGAAGAAAAACAAGTGAACTTGTTACTATAGTGACCACTTATGTCCTTAAGACTTCAAAGCATTATGGGAAATGTAATTATTTCTCAGACAAGGAATCAAAAGAATGACAATCTAAACATGTAGGGAAAAACATACTGCTGCAGACTGATAAAACTCTACAAAGTTTGTCATATATTAGTCTTGCAGCATCCTCAGCAACCTAGATGTTTTCTTTTATAATGGTTCTTACCTCATGCTAGATTCAAGAATATGATGAATTTATAGAGATGCAATGAAATCGACAATGAGTTCTAAGAATGACTTTCTTGGACATTCTACTCTTCTGGAAATTTATTGGTTTTAGTTTTCTGGTAATAAAATTTTACATGCAGGCATTTAGATTGGTGTTCAGGTTCTACTTTCAGACAGGAAGGGAAGGACTCCTTGTTTTAAATCAAAAACAAAATTCAAATGGAGATAAAAACAAAAATGAAATAAAACAAAAATATTATCACTTTCTTTCAAATAAATATATGCTCTGACAGAAGTGACAGGTGTATTTGAGTGACATTCACTGGTTTTAAATGCAATTGTTTTACTATTAAATACATTTAGTATGTGGTAATTTTTAAACTCCCATATGCTCTGATATGCAATTTTGGATGGTCTAATTAAGTAATTAATCATGGAATAACACACTTCCATGGCCAGTTATCAGTGAATTTGTAGATGTCTGATTAGAATTAATCAGATAACGTTAAATGATTTGTACTGTAGTTAATTCTATTACTGGGATCATACAAAGGGTGTTACTATAAAACATTTGTGTGGGATGACTTTCTCAAACATTCTATTGTTAATACATTAAAGGAAGCAGGGGTTATACCAGACATCTAGTTCCTTTATTTTTGTGGCTACCTCAATACCTGTGAATTTTGATTGATAGATAGAAGAAAGTATTATCTTCTAGGATACTATCCTTACATGATGGTTTCACAAACAATCCTTTAAAAAATTGTGCTTTCTGGTTCACCTTTACCAAATGTAGACCATGAAACTTGGTACTAATTTGCACTACAATTAATCCACACTTTTAACTGTAATCTTTTACCAACTGCTCATCTTTGAAGAAAGATAAAAAGTATAATCCTGAATCCCTGATACAAATTAGTAGATGTGGTTTGATAACCATGCAATCAGACAATTTTCCACCAGAGATAATTAAACAAGAATTTAAACAACTATAGCCTAGGTCACCATAAATCTTCAACAATTAGCAAAACCAGAGATTAAAGGACAATTATTCAAACAATTATATCTTTTTAACTCATAATGAAATAGAAGGATTTCTAAGCTAAGCTGAGTCCTTTATATCAACTCTTGAAAAATCCACCATTTCTTTAAATGGATGTAAAAAGATATACCATCAAGAAACAAGAAACCTATTTTGCCAATATAAAATTCCTTTAATATCAGAATCTAGGTAGGAATATTGAAATAAACCATAGTGCTTATTTAAGCAAGATGAGTATAGCGATGTTCGCCGTGACGTCACTAAAAAGTCACGTGACTAATTGGATGGCAACAGATTGTTTACATGTTGAGGCTCATTACGAGAGTTAATTAATGATCAACTGCTCTTTACGATGGTTCTGTCATGTTGTGTTATTAATTGTACTAGTAGATTTGGACAATATAGTTTCTATTGTGTGCCTAAAAAACCTTTGGAAAAAAGAAAATTGTGGGTAGAAGCAATTAAACGAGAGGGGGAGAATGGATCTGTATGGGAACCCTCAGATTACGACCGTGTATGTTCTCGTCATTTCATCACTGGTAAGTTTAATTTCTTTGTCATTTGGTCTTTGTAGAGAGTTGTCTTGTTGGCAATCATACTACATCTTCTTATTATATAACACCATGGTATTAATGATGCCAAGTTTGGTTCTAATCAGTCTATTTTTTTTGTGTTACTTAATAAGATATTGATAAATATTCTCAATGCAATCTTGGCATTTTTTGGCCAAGTAAGCACAAAAAAACCTGATATCATTTGTGACCATCTGTAGCTTGGGATAAATGATCTTCAGATCAGCCAGACATCTAACACCATTAAGCCTGTAGTAAAACTGATCATCCAGTTTCATAGATCAGTGTTTTCTACTGTGTTATCTCCCCTTATCTTGATACATCAAATACTTTTTAACACTTTCATAAAATTTATTACCACATCTTAAAATAGTTGATTGTTTCAAACCTATCAAATTGTTTTATGAATGAATATTTTTAGGCTACTGCAAGATATGTAAAGTTTATCTATCAAAAATAAGGTTTAGACAAATAAAAAAATTAGAATAAAAACTCATTTAAGATAATGTTAGTTCTCAAGAACCTGCATGGCTATAATCATTATCAACAAAGTGTTTAAATAAAAAATAAAGCATATTTATAGCTTCATGTAAGCTAGCTGTCCGTTTTGGTTAAATCCATATTGTCACAAAAAAGGTTTCCAACATACATCAGATTTTCACCAAATCTAGTACATTGATTCCCTATATATGCATGCATGCTTATAGGGTGACTTGTTTTCATTAGAAAGGTCATATTTGTAGGTCACATGATAATAATTTTTGATGGAGAGGGGATTTTCTAAGACAGACAATAAACAGATATCATTTGGTCTAAACAAATTGACTCCTCATTTCTTCATGATGTATGCTGCATTATTTGTACTTATATATCTTTTCATATCCATTTTCATTAGAAAATAATCAAGAGCACGTACACTCAATGATTTCTTCAGAATTCATCCTCTCAAACACAGCAAATTATTTTTTTGAGGGTATTAATTTCTCCTTGTCCATCTTTATACCCTGCTTTTCAAAAAGCTGGGAGTTAAAAGTACATCTACTTATACAATACTAAATTATTTTTTGTGAAGGGAAATTGAAATATGTTTCCAATTTTCAAATTTAATGTTAACTTGCAGACACCTGTCTTGCATCATCATTTGACTAAGAGAATTAAGTGTTGTTGACATTATAAATTATGTTTTAATTTATAGAATAAAGAGTTTATGAATTTTACAATAACCTCTGAAATTGGATTAGGATTATATTTCATCATAAATTCACATGGTATCTTTAATATATGTGTAATATAATACACAACACTTATGTTTTCACAGTAGGTCTTGTAACCTACAAAAACTACTCCTAGTCATAAACATAAGTTTTTTGCAAAATAAAAAATGTAAAAAAAGTTCAACCAAAATAGATTTACTAATTTAATAGCACATTTCCGCATAAAAAATGTTCTGGCTTAAGCAACCTGTCTTATGTATCAGGGAATGAAGATATGAAAACTGTCAAAAAAATGATGAATTTTATTTGTGGAAATTGTACAAACACCTGATCATTATAAGAATTGAGTTTAAATTTTCGTATAAAAATAAAAACAGATCACCAATGTAAAATACGGAGATGTGATATGATTGCCAACTGTCAAACAGAGACTGTCAGAGTCCAAATGAAGTTGATTTAATTTTTTACAACCTTCAATAATGATCAAAACCCATACTCTATAGTTGAGTTCTAAAAGGCCTAGACATGACAAAATGTGAAACAATAAAGCAATAAAAACCAAAAAACATTACAAAACATTACAAAACATTACAAAACATTTCTAAAGATTGAAAAACACTATGACTGAAATGACTTTTTATATGTCACAGGCTAGAGGTATGTTGAGTGTTGTTTTTTTCTTATATATAAACCTGTACATGGGTGTCAATTTTTATAGGAATTCTCAAAAAGACCCCATACTAACCAAATTAAATAGATTCATAAAGTCCACAACAAAATTTTGAAATACTATGTAAAAGGAGTAGGGACAATAAGGCCCTTATTTGGCCCAAAAACTAATGCAAATTAAAAAGTTATATTACATATTCTTAAATTAATTACTGAAAACTTGACTAAAGTGTAAGGTACTAAGAAAAACCAAACAAATTTGACATCGAAGTTACCATGCATGGCAACAAATCATGACCTTATTTGCATATTTTGTTAAATTTCGTGATTTTCCTTGTTTTTTCTTCAAATTTTAGGTATATTTTAGATTGAAAAAGTATGTGCGCACCCAAGAAACAACTTTATATTTGGTGAGATTTTGCCAATAGTTGTAATAAAGGTTCTGTTAAATTATTTTGTTGTTTCTCGGCTGCGCAGGATGTTTCTACAACGGAAATAAAGACAGAAAACTGCATTAATCCTGTATTTTTCATCCTTTTTGTGAAACAGTACATATTATGACATCATTGTGACGTCATCAGATCAAAATCTTTATGTTTTTCTTATATATTTTTTTACCCTATGCATTTCTAAACATTATGTGCCAATTTGAAATGGTTATATCAAACATTTTATTTTCTTGGGCCACAACTCGGGCCACAACTAGGCCTTACTGCCCCTACTCCTTTCACTTAGTTAAACAAGTTTTCATTTAAAATTGTGAAGTGATTACTTTCAGGTTTTACTAATTCCTGATAACAATCTATTTTAGTCACCGTTGAAGCTTGCTTGATTAAAAAATACTTTCGAAAATTATATTACACAGATGTATCTGAACATTTCAGTGTATTCTTTCCAGTAAGATTGATTTGAGTGATCTATCTTACATAGAACTGTGATTTGTAGCCACTTGTTAACTTTATTTTAGGCAGAGGAAATGAAAGGGATATGGTCTGATTCAGTATTGTCTGGTTTTCAATGAAGATTTTAGTATTAACATGTGTTTCTGTGAAATTTAAATCTATTTTGTAATCTGGGATAATGTAAATAAAATTGACTTCTGTTTTAGAGATTTAAACTGACACTGGTGTGGGAATAAAAACTTTATTTTCAGTAACAGAACTTTTTCCTTGGGCCATAATGGAACTGGGTTACTATGCTTTTTTAAATGAAAAAAGTTTGCATGGTTGGATGTTTACATCTAGCAGCAAATAAGAGAATAGGGGAAAGACATTCTTTTGAACCTCTACATGTATATCAATGCTTTAATTCCATAATTTAAGGATGTTCAAATGGGAGTCTTTCCACAAATATAACAGGCTGCTAATTTAATATAAATGAGCATCCCTGTTTAGTACTGTATTGTCCCTCACACGGAGCAAGATTTTGAGCATGCTAGTGAAATGTAAGTCTCTACATAAGACATTTAGCAATCTAACTAGACACATTATTGACCAGGCTAGGCTCTTTTAACTGTTTCTCACTTATACAAAAAGCAGCAAATATCTATTTTGAAATCTGACTGTTTGACTTTGCTGTGGATAGCACCAATTATATTTGCTGACTTTGGTTATCACATAACCACAAGGCCACTCAGCAGTTAAAATCATATAAAGATAACAGAATGTGTATGCCCCCACATAGTGGAGGGGCATTTTAAGTTCTACCCTTGTTTTGTATTTTTGAAGAAAAAGTTATGATTTGGACGTAGGTCACAGAGATTACACAGAGTAAAATGAATTGAATTAAACTTCACTAAAATAAATAAAAATAAAATGAAATAAAACATGTAAAATAACTAAGAATAATTCCATGCTATAGACATGATAGATAATGCATATACTTGAGAAGTAGAATTAATGATTATCAGTATAAAGAAGATGTTAGGCCTGTTATCAGTGGATATCTCTCTCCCAAAGGATAGCCTCCTGCCAAGTTTCCATTATATCTCACTGGTAGTATTGTCTTAAACCATCCCCTATAATACTGATAAATATTACTTTATTATGGGTTAATCATATATTTCTGTGGTTAATCCAGGCAGAAAATTATACACTGTTATTCAAGGTTACTGTATACTGATTTAGATTTTGGCAATTTGTTTTTAGGGGAAAAATTAGTGGTTTGATGCAAAACAATTTGACTTTTTACTATCTTCACATATTAGATATTAACATTAAATAATAATTAAATGACATGCAATTTTGATAACTCTTTTTAAATATATATCCAACAGTTTTAATCTGTTACATAGGCTCCTTTTTACACAGTCATTAGAACTGAGGACAAGCAGTTTAAGCAATTTAATCTTTAATATTTTATGGATAAGCAAGATACAGTTCATTTAATGAAATCTTGATGTAAATATTTTTAGTTCCTTTTTAGAAGACTGATGTTGGAAAAACTTAGAGGACCACATATATGTCATTTGGACAGCAACGTCAGACAACAGTTTAATATAAAAAAATCAAAAATAAATTTAAATGTTTCATTTATTTTTCAACAATAGAGAAGTGTCTATACATGTACTACATTTTGCTCTTAAATTCATGTGATTCCAATTTTGATTTAATCCTTGCTTGCCTAATGTGTTCATTTTGTGGAAAATGCATGGTGACATGAAGATATTTTCCTTGTGACATCCATTTTTTTGGGGGAAAAGCACCAATTGGAAGATCATGTATGGATCAAGAGTCTAGACAAAAATTACTGAAAATAAACATACTATATAAATAACTTGTTAAATAAGATTAGACAGAGAGTATCCAATATATACTATCAAATCCAGAATCTTAAATGCACAAAAAACACTGTGATTTAAACAAAGACAGCCTCTAACAAGTTTTACAATTTCTTACCAGGACATTGCATATGGTGGGATTAGAGTTGTTCATTATATTTAATTAGTAATTGATGCATTATTTTTACTTATAACTTCATGGAAAATGATATTTGTATCTATCATTAGAATTAGGAATTTTTAACCGGATTTTTGTGACAAAAATGTCTGTTATTGATTTGGGGATGTACGGCGGGCGGGCGGGCGGGCGGGCGGGCGGGCGGCAATCAAATGTTGTCCGTGCAATAACTCATGAACCGTTCAACCAAAGCTTTTAAAATTTTAATATGTTATTACTGACAACTATACGAAGGTCAAGTTCAATAATGGCGATTTTGACTTTTACCGTTCAGGAGTTATGGTTCTTGAAAGATTGAAAAATGGAGTTGTCCGTGCATTTACACATGAACTGTTCTACCAAAGCTTCCCAAATTTTAATATGTTGTTACTAATGAAAGAATGGAGGTCAAGTTCAATAATGACGAATTTGACTTTTACCGTTCAGGAGTTATGGTTCTTGAAAGATTGAAAAATGGAGTTTCCAGTCGTGTCCGTGCATTTATGCATGAACTGTTCTACCAAAGCTTCTGAAATTTTAATATGCTGTTACTGATGACAAAATGGAGGTCAAGTTCAATAATGACGATTTTGACTTTTACCGTTCAGGAGTTATGGTTCTTGAAAGATTGAAAAATGTTTTTTCCCGTCGAGTCCGTGCATTTTCTCATGAACCATCAACCAAAGCTTTTGAAATTTTTATATGTTGTTACTGATGACAAAATAGAGGTCAAGTTCAATAATGACGATTTTGACTTTTACCGTTCAGGAGTTATGGTTCTTGAAAGATCGTAAAATGGCGTTTCCATTCAGGTTGTTGCATTTACTCATGAACCATTCAATCTAAGCTTTTCAAATTTTAATATGTTGATACTGATGACAAAATGGAGGTCAAATTTGATATTGACGATTTTCACTTTCAGCATTCATCAGTAATGGTTCTTGTGATATTGCCAGGACACAAATAAATGTTAATAAATCCGGTTTGCTGTCGTTGTGACAGCCTCTTGTTCTGATAGTTTTCGTATCAATTTATGTGGATTTGGAAATTTGTTGCGGAAAACATTAGTTTAGCAAACTGAGAATTTGAATATTTTAGATTAACTAACAGTTATATTTATCTGTCAAAACAAGGATTTGTATACTGTAAATTCAGAAATTATTGCGATGTTTTTATTGTCGAGCCTGCAACTTTTGTTGCAGAAAGCTCGACATAGGGATAGTGATCCGGCGGCGGCGGTGTTAGCTCACTTCTTAAAAGCTTTATATTTTGGAAGGTGGAAGACCTGGATGCTTCATACTTTGTATATAGATGGTTCATGTTAATAAGTTTCCGTCAGTTACATGGCCAATGTCCTTGACCTCTTTTTCATGGTTCAGTGACCACTTGAAAAAAAAGTTCAAATTTTTTGTAATGTTGAATTCTCTCTTATTATAAGTAATAGGATAACTATATTTGATATGTGCGTACCTTTCAAGGTCCTCATGTCTGTCAGACAGTTTTCACTTGACCTCGACCTCATTTCATGGATCAGTGAACAAGGTTAAGTTTTGGTGGTCAAGTCCATATCTCAGATACTATAAGCAATAGGGCTAGTATATTCGGTGTATGGAAGGACTGTAAGGTGTACATGTCCAACTGGCAGGTGTCATCTGACCTTGACCTCATTTTCATGGTTCAGTGGTTATAGTTAAATTTTTGTGTTTTGGTCTGTTTTTCTCATACTAAATGCAATAGGTCTACTATATTTGTTGTATGGAATGATTGTAAGGTGTACATGTCTAGCGGGCAGATGTCATGTGACCTTGACCTCATTTTCATGGTTCAGTGGTCAAAGTTAAGTTTTTGAGTTTTGGTCTTTTTATCTAATTACTATATGCCATAGGTCAACTATATTTGGTGTATGGAAATATTTTATGGTCTTTATGTCAGTCGCGCAGGTTTTATTTGACCGTGACCTCATTTTCATGGTTCATTGCACAGTGTTAAGTTTTTGTGTTTTGGTCTATTTTTCTTAAACTATAAGTAATGGGTCAACTGTATATGTTGTATAGACGCATTGTTAGCTGTACATGTCTGCCTGGCATGGTTCATCTGACCTTGACCTCATTTTCAAGGTTCATTGGTCTTTGTTTAGTTATCTTGGTTAATGTTAAGTTTATGTGACAGTTGTAATAAAGCTTAGCTTTATACTTAGGATTATCAACATGATATCAATGATTAGTATAGAAGGTGACACATTTCAGTGTGTGCACTCTTGTTATTGCAAAAATTGCGACAGGGTTAAAAATCGCAATAATTTAGTATATAACTTTAATAGGATTTTTCTCAATTTGCAAAAATTAAAATCGCATATATTAGTCTATCAGTGGCAGATTGGGGGGGGGGGGGGGGACCTTCCCTTTTTTTTTGCATTTGAATTGGAGCATATAGTTGGAACCCCTCCTTTACTCTGGGTTGGGAACCCCCCCCTTTTTAAAATGGCTGGATCCGCCACTGGTCTATAATGACAAAATCGCAATTTACAGTATAGTCAAATCCTTGGTCAAAATAGAAAGCAATTTTTTTCTCAAACCTTTCCAATTGTTAATTTGAGTTCATAGTATAATTCTTCTGTTTTAAATTGAGTTATCTCCCATTGTTCAATGAATTATTGTTTTTAAAGAAAAATCTAGCTGTTTTTTTGGTAAATGTAATTAGGTTATATCAGGCTCTAAATTTGCTTTTAGAGATTATTTCTCATTTGTTACCCTCCCCCCCTTTATATATGTATATTAAGATATGGTCCTAAGAGTTTAGTTAATTATTTAAGGTTGTACAGTGATTGGTAGTTGTCTACATCTTTTTGGTGAATAGCTGTCTCATTGGCAATCATTACTAGAGTACATCTTCTTTTTTCTAAATTAATACTTTGCAACAAATTATGTTTTCAATTTCATGGTGTTTTTATAAGAAAACTGTGAAGGATTGTTTAGCTTCTATACTTATTAATTGGTTTATTTGATTACAACAGCTTTCCCAGTATTTAACTTCACATATTTTTTCATCCATAAAACTATTATTTGGAAAAGTTTTTTCAAATTAAATCTTCCGTTTTGTTAGAAGATTGCTATACGATATAACATGTATTTAAGTGATAAGAATTTCCAAGGTTTTAACTTGTCTATCTTTTCATCAGAGAGAGAATATTTCATCATGATGAGTGCTATTTTAAAAGTACATATCTTAAAATGGACAGTTTGTTTAGGTTTGGCGATGTTATGCCAGTGGGAAACTTTGATAATTGTGTTTTGATACGGAGGTATTTTTCAACATTCCTCCCCATTTTGTTGATATTTAGTAAGTTGATAACTGTTGAAAAACATATGTTTGACTGTGATGTTTAACAGTTAAGTAAACATGGCTGTCTGATGGAGGATTACTCAGATGAGAGATAGGCAGGAGGGGTTCTGATAAAACAAGGGTAATCTAATACCTTTTTAGTTTGGAGGAGAAACACCTGTAAATTAAGGGGAGGGTAATGAAACTGAAAGGGACAGTATTATGTTCTTATGAAAAGGGGATGTAGATACTTTACTGTAGATATTTAGAGAGTATAAATTAGAAGAGTAAGGTTAGGTGGAGGTGGTTCTGATGAGTTTGTATACAGTTCATATACAAGATGATCAGAGAGGGGCAGGATGGCTCCTGATGACTTTTTTTTGTGGGTATAAGGGTGGAGGGGGAATGTTTATTTTCTTTTGAAAGATTGGTTGACTTAATTTGTCTAAGAAATGTTTTAGTTTCAGAAGAGAAGTGAAAAAAATAGTTTTTTCCATTGAAATTTTGGGATGGAGATTTCGGGTTCCGGTTTATAATAATAATAAATATTTATAGTTAAGAGAAAAAATAGTTATTTTGTGTGTGCAGATTTTTGCACAGGTTAAATTGCATTACTTTTCATTCTCCACTGACTTTAAAATGTTAATCCATGGGTGTGATTGGTTATAGAAAAACTAAATATAAATACTATTATAGATTTAAAAGAAAACCGCTTTGTTCCTTTCTATTATTCTTGGACCATTACCTGAAACAGCTGGTTTAAAACATTTGGAACAGAAGAAAGAGCACCAACTGAAACAATAGACAAATTGTGGATTTATAGGGGTTGCTTCAGTTCTCCTTATTCATCTGCATTTATGGTTAATGCGGGAATTTCTCGTTGCATTTAAGACCTATTGGTGACCTTCTGCTGTTGTCTGCTCTATGGTCGGGTTGTTGTCTCTTTGGCACATTCCCCATTTCTATTCTCAATTTTATTTACCTATACAACTCCAAAATTTGTTTAGTTTTGGGCCCTTTCCCCCTTTTTTCAGAATCCTTGATCCATATTAAACTGATAATGATATATATTTTTGATTATGACATTACAGAGAAATGATATTGAACAGAATATCTTTTAACAGGTAGAGTGCATACACCTGTTTCAGAGGGCAAATAAATCTTACATGAAAATATAACAACAGGTAAAAATAAACCATGGGAAAATATTTAAAGCTGAAAAAACATGATAAGAAAAGCTGTTATGTTTTGTTTTTTGTTTCAAAGTTTAGATTTAGATAATGTAATATAATTGATAGGAGCCAATTTTTATGTCATTATTTGAGAGAAGTTCTCGACATGACATTAGTAAGATTTAAATTGATTGTGTAACAGTTATCGAAGGAAACATGTCAGCTCATTTACACAAATAGATACCATTTGTTCTGCTTCTGATCAAGATACTAGAAAGGGATTGAATACCGTTACTTGATCACTACATTAGCTTATAATCGTACATGCTTATAATGCTTGTCTTAGCTTATGCCTCGTTCACACAAACATTTAATTTGAATTGAATTCGAAAAGATGCGAAATAGCATTCACACACTCTTCTTTTTTTTTATTTGAATTAATTGATTCCAATTGGGTAATTTGAATTATCGGATTCCCATTAGAAATACCTTTTTGTTAATACGATTAAAAGTTAACGGTGTTGGGACACTCACACAGAGTAAAGCGAATTCACTGCCCATTGCCATTCAAACTAGAATTAATGTTAGGATGTAAAACGTTTTGAATGCCAATTAAACTAAATCGAAGTACATGGGAACTCAGAACTATATTCTATTTAGTTATAAAAAAAGTAAAATAACAAATTTACCACACTCCGAAGAAAATCCAAACAGAAAGTTCCTTAATAAATCATAAAACAAATGGAAAACAAATGTCATATTCCTGACTTAGTACAGGCATTTCCTTATGTAGAAAATGGCGGATTATAACTGTTTGTCTCTCACAATGCCATTAAAAATAATCCTAATTCTCATCAAACTCTTTGTTTTTAAATTATGAGGAGGGGAGATTTTATTTATTGATTCTTTTAACCAATTTAAAAAAAAAAAACTTTGCAAATGAAGCCAAAATAGTAAGGAATAACTGTTTTTGCCTAATCTAATGTTTTTTGCCCATTTAGTGATTTGGTCTGCTGAAGATGTCTGATAATTGGTTTACTTGTACATTAACTACCTGGGTTTTGGAGAACAAAAAGCCAACTATCATGCAATTTGGTTATTTTTAAAAGACAATTGACTTTTGATTTGTACATAAACTTAGATCTTGTTTAAATGATTTAAAGCTAACATGTCATTGTTGTTTTCCAGGCTGGTTGGAGAAGCCGTTGTTTCTATGGCAACAAGATGGCAGCATGAAATTTCAGCAGCGTCTTGTATGTATTGCAGCTTCAAGTATAATTGTTGTTGTTTATCTGATATTCCTTGCAAACGTTCACCTTGTTAGTCTCCATGGCCAAGATTCAGAACAGATAAAAGTCAGTCTCCGTGAATCTCCTCTTCATCTAACTAATTATGATTGGCAAGAACCAGACCAACAGCAGTGTCGTTTGTTGGACAACCTCGAGTCATTTTCCAACTTGACATCACTGTATCTCCGTGACAAAGCTAAATATGATACACTTAGCAATGGACAGTATGAACTGCCAACAAAATCTTATGATCCCGACGACATTCCAGAAAAATTAAACGTTATTTTGATTCCACATTCTCACAATGATGCTGGTTGGCTGCGGACTTTGGAAGAGTACTATATTTACACGACAAAGAAAATTCTAAATAACATGGTGATTAAATTAAAACAATATCCAAATATGACTTTTGTATGGGCGGAGACAGTGTTTCTCAGTATGTGGTGGAATGAACTGGAAGACGATACGAAAGTTCATGTTCGGAATTTAGTGAAGCGTGGACAGTTAGAGATTGTGTTAGGAGGCTGGGTAATGCCAGACGAAGCCTCGACTCATTACGTTTCAGTGATCGATCAACTGATGGAAGGACATTTATGGCTATACGAAAATTTACATGTAAAACCTCACAACAGCTGGTCCATAGATCCATTTGGACATTCTGGGACAGTACCATATATACTTAAGAAATCAGGCATAGATAATATGGTCATACAAAGAATTCATCAGGCAACTAAAAGTGCCCTTGCATCAGTTAAAAGTTTGGAGTATAACTGGCATCAACCGTGGGACACATCGGGAAAATATGATATTTTATGTCATGTGATGCCGTACATGTTATATAGTATTCAATATACATGTGGACCTGATCCATATGTTTGTTTTCAATTTGATTTCCGCCATTCTGATAATCCTGAGAAAAAGGCTTTTGCCAAAAGGAAAATAACAGGTGCAAATATTGATAAAATGGCCAATTTTTTATACCAGCAATTCCGTAAGAAATCCAGCTTGTATGAGTATAATACAATTCTTGTGCCTATAGGGGATGATTTCAGATATGATTCTTTACACGAGTGGGATGAACAATATAATAACTACCAACAGTTAATGAGGTATTTAAATTCTAGAAAACATTGGAACATCAATGTACAGTTTGGAACCGTTGCTGATTATTTTTCACTTCTCAAAAGAGAAAGTAAGAAAAAGAGTTTTCCAACATTAGCAGGAGATTTTTTTCCGTACTCTGATCAAAATTATCTTTATTGGACTGGATTTTACACTACAAGGCCATTTGATAAACGCTTCTCACGTGAAGTTGAATCAAATTTGAGAACAGCTGATATTCTCAATACCCTTGCATTTGGTTATTGTAACAAATGGAATGTAAAGTTTGCACACTCTCATGAAACAGCTTCACTTTTACAACAGGCCAGACGACACTTGGGTCTATTTTTACATCATGATGCAATAACAGGAACATCAAAAGATTATGTTATGGAAAATTATGAAAGCAAACTTTTAGAAGCTTATAATGACACCCAAAAAGTTATGAGTATGGCTCTGCAGACTTTATTGACAAAAGGAAAATTCACTTCTCCACTCATTCTGTCACCAGACCTTGTTCGACAAAAATTTAATGTCGGAACAAGTCAAAGGACCATCTCAATTTCTGATTCAGGAACTACCATAGTAGTGTTCAATCCATTACCTAAAAATAAAAATATGTTAATTTCTTTGATAGTAAACACTGATGATTTACAAGTTTTGGATAAAAATATGAAAATAATGTCATATCAACTAAATCCAGTATGGATTTCGAAAGTTTCTGTTTCTAGATCAAAGTTTGAAATAACATTTTTGGTAGAGTTACCTCCACTTGGAATACACACATTTTTATTGAGAAAAGGTGATTGTAAGGAAATGTATCCTTCTTTACTGAGTGTTTATAATTCAATGGAATTAGATGTAGCACCAAATTTAAAGTTTGCTCAGAATCGTCCAGTATTCCAACCAAAACAAAGTCAGAAATTACGAATAGAAAATGACTTTATTTTGGGAGAGTTTGACCCTATTACAGGGCTTTTACAGAAAGTGCTCGACAAAAGGACAGGAAATGTTACAAACATACAAATACAATTTATGTATTACACTTCAAGAGGTAGTGGTGCATATATATTTTTTCCGAAAGGAGAGGCAGATCCGTTACCTAATGTCTGGGGTCAACCTGTTGTTCGAGTAACAGAAGGGCCCCTTATGTCAAAGATCGAAGTTTTACATCCAATAATTCATCATACAGTTATTCTTTACAAAGTGCCAACAGAACAAGGCCAAAACTTTCATATACAGAATGTGGTAGATATGCATGCATCCAAAACGAAAGATTGGGAAATTATAATGAGATTGCACACTGACGTTATGAACGAAAATCTCCAGTATTTTAGTGATCAGAATGGGTACCAGTTGATAAAACGTAGAACTAAATCAGAAATTGGGATATCAGCTAACTATTTCCCTATGACTACTATGAGTATTATCGAAGATTCTTCCAAACGTGTAACTGTCCATGCAGGACAAGCTCACGGTGTGGCAAGTTTAAAACAAGGAGAATTAGAAATCATGTTAGATAGACAGTTAATGTATGATGATAATAAAGGACTTGGACAGGGTGTCACAGACAACAAACCAACACTCAGTGAATTCATTTTACAGATAGAATATAGAGATAACACAGAACCTGAACCAATGACAACATCTTCTTCATTATCAGCCATGATCATTAATGAAGCACTTCAGCAACCACCTGTCGTGTTCTATACAACAATTAACTCTGAGGTCATTAGACCAAACTTTGATGTAGCAAGTCAGTCTTTACCCTGTGATATCTCATTGGTCAGTTTGAAAAACTTAGTGAACTCTGACCTTGATTATGACGGGACAAGTTTAATTTTACATCGTAGAGGATATAAATGTGGATTTAATGCAAATTATCTTCAGTGTCCTTTAAGTAAGGATGTAGCTTTGTCTTCCATTTTACCAGACTTGACAATTAGTGATGCAAGAGAGACAACTCTAACACATCTGTACAACAGAAGTAAAGCACTGGTAGTAAAAGATCCTTTGAACATTCCTGTAATGGAACTAGCAACCTATAAAATCAATCTGTGATTGTTTGTTAGATCTAATTTATGTTCTATTTCATGTCTAAATATTTTCTAATATTTCAAACATCTGGGAATAGGTAGGCTGTAAAAGTTAAATGTCTGTTTCATGTCCAAATATTTTCTAATATTTCAAACACCTGGGAATAGGTAGGCTGTAAAAGTTAAATGTCTGTTTCATGTCCAAATATTTTCTAATATTTCACACACCTGAGAAAAGATAGGATCGAAAAGTTAAACCTCTATTTTGAAGTTTATCAGAAATCTTTGAATCTGTATTCTCTTTAGGATTTATAGCCTCATTCTGATGTAATTGAATAACGCATCTTTATTGTTTTATCATGTAGAACTTTTGTACATGCACTTTTTGCAAAAATGTGTTGTTAATTAGGGGAATTGTGATTGATATCCTTTTTTATTGCACCGCGGGTAAAATATCACGTTGTGATTGGTTTAACGCCGTCATGTGGTGACCCCCTATGAGATTTAGGGGGTTAGTAAATTTCATAGGGGGTTCATGACACGTTAATGGTGACGTCATCTATTAATGTTGTTGTGTTTCATTGTTTATTTTTCAACATAACGCAGAAGAAAAAGTCCAGCATGCGATAAATTCATTATACGGTTAACTACTGACCCCTTACGGACCATAGAGGGTGAATAAAATCCATAGGGGATTCGGCCTGCGGCCTCACCCCCTATGAATTTTACTAACCCTCTATGGATCTGTAGGGGGTCAGTAGCGAACCATATAACTTATAGTAGGTGATAATAGGTGTGATAAAAAAGGGGCATATCAAACGTGAAAAATCAGACGTTACATACTTTGTTGGCAAAATCTTGTAAAAAAAGGAGGGCTTATTATTATAAGGAAAAGTTCAGTTAATCATATGTGAGTCCCTTTGCAACTTGTGTAATTTTATATGCAATATGCATGTTTGAACAGGAACACTTTGATTTGTGATGTATATTTATTATTTGTAATGACAAATTATGGTGCTTCCATTTGTTAATTCCTAAGTCATTTCACAGCCTGTGTGTAGAACTGTGTTTAAAAAAATCATTCAAATTGGAATTAAAATTTCTTAATAACATTTTTTTTTCACATTTGATTAAAGTATTTAATATTAGACCTATAAGTACACTGGCCTGCATTACTTAAATGCAGGCAAGACAAAGCAGTGTACTTATAGGGCTAATATTAAAGTATTGATACAGGTTGAATAAGGGTATTAAATTCATACTGATTTATTTCAAATTTAACCAAAGTTGTTTATGACCAAAAGGTATTAAAATCCAATAATAAAGTTCACCAAAGATTGAGAATGTTTTAAGGACAACTTCTGGTAATAACAATGTTTTTAAGATAAATTACTTAGCTCAGGTTTCGCAATCATGTACAACATAGAATTAGGGTCTTCATGTTTTTAGTCAATATAAACTTTTAAAGTTTTTTATTGCCTTCCCTCTTTAAAAGTCAATTGTTTCTTCCACAAAAAGTATATATGAACTCTCTATTGAAAATCTTGTTTTTGGATAGAAACTGTTGATTCAAATCATACATGATATGATTCAATTCCATTGTATTTACATATGAAAATCACTTAATAAATACAGTTGTGATGGAAGAAATCTGTCAGAAAGCCATGTTGAATCATATAATAATAGGATTCTCTAGGTAATTGTTAAATGTTAAGAGTTACAGCCGTTATCTGATTTATATCTAACTATAAAAAGAAATATCTCTCAATTTAATCAACATCAAGTTGTGATGATTCAGTTAAAATCAGAATTTATCAAGTATGGGTAATGGGAGATAACTCAGTTTTATATCAGATTTTTTCAAAGTATGAGAAAAGGGAGATAAGTCTGAATTATTCTTGGATTAAAGTATTTGTAGAATAACTTTTTCCTACATTTATTTAATTTTTAATTCAGAACTGATCTTTCTTGCAATGAAGTTCATTATTTTTATGTTGATGTTTTTATTGATAAGAGAATAGAAATAGGTCTTTAATATTTTTAGCTTTTGTATGTGCAATAAAAGGGTGCTATAAACAGAAGCTGTGAAATGAACGAAAACATTCCATGTATTGAAATGTGTATATGTTATTAAGAGATGTATTATATTATATTGTTTCTGTCATTTTTTTGTGAGTTATGTCCCTTTGTTGTCATTGCAATTTTTTACATCATGATTTTTTTTTCCGTCATTTTTTTGTATGATTATTTTATGTTGATATATTTGTTAATGTAATTAAAAATAGATTATTGTCACCAGTAAAAAGTCAAAATGGCTTGATGGAAAAAATAAAACTGTTTATTAAATAAATATAAGAATCCCATAATGTACTTAGGAATTGCAAATATTTCCTTGCCAATTATTTTTAGAAATCTGTAACAGTATTAGCAAAAATGTGTGCTTGTTTGATGGTAAGTGGCAATTTTTCATGTACCCCCTTTTTCTGATTTATTTTGATTTTTGAGGACACGTACACACTTGCAATGTTCTATTTTCATACAATGACATATATTATGTATAGATTATGGTATACTATGCTTAATATCATATGGATTTTTTTATATATTGAATAGCTTTACCATTGTATCTACGCAAATTTTTTATATAGTTTTTTAATCCATAACTAACAATACATAAACTCATGTCTCATTGGTTTCTTTGATCAGCTGATTGTAGTCATTAACAATGTACATTTCCTTTGCGATTTATCATTTACAATTACACATTTTATAGGTAAAAATCAAACAGAACGCTAAAAGCAGATTATTTATAGATTAAAAACGACAAATAATTACAGTTTTGTTTATACTACATGAACTTATTGTCCTGAAATCATAATTAATATTTTTTATGAAAGAAATAATATTTGTCAAGGGTATGTTGGGACTACATCATGCAATTAACAACTTCACAGCATAATATATATGATAAAATATACGCAAGAACTCATAGAGTAAGACTATCTAACACTTTATTATCTGGGTTTAAATAATCATATTTTTTAGTAGGAATAAATGGTTTTATGTTTTTACACCTTGTAATGACCAAATCAATATGATATATGCAAAAACAGTTAATTAGTTGATGTGAAATATCATATAATTATATACTCATTTTTTTTTACCACAAAAAAGAAATTTATACTTTTAGTATCACAGTTATAATTTTCAGATCATATAAATATCTCTAATTTTAATTAAATGAATAATCCCTTATTTTCAAGTGAATAATCCAGTTTAATAATGAATAATCTCTAAATTTCTCTAATAAATAATATCTAATTCTCAAATAAATAATATCTAATTCTCAAATAAATGATATCTAATTCTCAAATAAATAATCTCTTAAATTCTCAATAAATAATCTCTAATTCTCAAATAAATAATCTCTAATTTTCATATGAATAATCTCTAAATTTCACAAAATCTCCATGAAACAATGTAGGAGCACCTGATAATTAAAGTACCATTCTCATGCATAAAATTGAGAAAGGAAATGGTGAATATGTCAAAGCGACAACCACCCGACCATAGAGCAAACAACAGCCGAAGGCAACCAATGGGTCTTCAATGTAGCGAGAATTCCCGCACCCGTAGGTGTCCTTCAGCTGGCCCCTAAAATATGCATAATAGTACAGTGATAATGGACGTCATACTAAACTCCGAATTATACACAAGAAACTAAAATTTAAAATCATACAAGACTAACAAAGGCCAGAGGCTCCTGACTTGGGACAGGCGCAAAATTGCGGCGGGGTTAAACATGTTTATGAGATCTCAACCCTCCCCCTATACCTCTAGCCAATGTAGAAAAGTAAAAGAATAACAATACGCACATTAAAATTCAGTTCAAAAGAAGTCCGAGTCTGATGTCAAAAGATGTAACAAAAGAAAATAAATAAAATGACAATAATACATAAATAACAACAGACTACTAGCAGTTAACTGACATGCCAGCTCCAGACCTCAATTAAACTGATTGAAAGATTATGTCTTCATCATATGAATATCAGGTACAATCCCTCCCGTTAGGGGTTTAGTATCATACTATCATAAAATATATGAGAAGAACATAACCCGTGTCATGCCAACAACTGTTTTTTTAGAAGTAAATGTGTTTAGTTCCGATGCAAAGACCCTATCAGTGAATCAATGTTAAAGCCAAAATATGCAATCTTTAATGACCTGACAACAGTATCGTAACTATATCCCCTTTTAATAAGTCTATTTAAAGGTTTTGTTAGTTTCTGAGGAGAATACTGACATTTTTGTGCTTTATAAAGAATATTTCCATAAAATTTTGGATGTGAAATACCTGAACGTATAAGATGTCTGCATGTTGAGTTATATTTACGAATTATTTCCTTATACCGGTGATAAAATTTAGTAAATGTTTTGACCAGTTTGTGATATCGAAAACCCTGGTGTAATAATTTTTCAGTAATACATAAATTTCTCTCGCTAAAATCTAATACATTGTTACATACACGAGCGAATCGTACAAGTTGAGATATATAAACACCATAAGATGGTGACAAGGGAACGTCACCATCTAAAAATGGATAATTAACAATAGGAAATGAAAAATCATCTCTTTTATCATAAATTTTTGTATTAAGCTTCCCGTTTATGATATAGATATCAAGATCGAGGAAAGGGCAGTGGTCATTGTTATCATTAGCTTTATTTAAAGTAAGTTCTACAGGATAAATTTCTTTAGTATACATACTGAAGTCGTCATTATTTAGAGCCAATATATCATCCAAATATCTAAAAGTATTGTTAAATTTTTGTATCAAATGTTGTTTTGATGGGTCTTTGCTAATTTTAGTCATAAATTGTAACTCATAACAATACAAAAACAGGTCCGCAATAAGTGGTGCACAGTTAGTCCCCATTGGAATTCCAATAACTTGACGATATACGGAATCTCCAAAGCGAACAAAAATGTTATCAAGTAAAAATTCAAGTGCATAAATAGTATCAAAGCATGTCCAATTGACATAGTTCTTTTGTTTATTGCTACTAAAAAATGATCTAAAAGAGTTTGAACATATGTACTCGCATTCCGACTTTTTAAATGCCCAGTTAATTAGGGATGTGAATTTTTTCTTAATAAGAATATGAGGCAAAGTGGTATATAGGGTAGAAAAATCAAAACTTTGAACAGATTCAAAATCACCAATATATGCATGCAATTTATCAAGTACTTCCAACGAGTTTTTGACACTCCAAAAGTAATTAATTCCACTATTTTCAAAGGCCTTATTTGAACAATTTATTATCAGGTTTTTTATTGTACCAAGTGTACTAGTAAGTAAAACAGACAATTTAGTAGTTGAACAATGGCTGGAAGATGAAATAAATCTATATTTGTAAGGTTTTTTGTGCAGCTTCGGAAGCCAGTACATAGTTGGGACTTTCATTGTGTTTGGTTCTGCTTGTAAAGAAGTAGCTAAAAGTTTATGTTTGTTACAGATGTCGTTTTCTGAAAATGAAGTCAGTTGGAATGTTGGTGAATTCGTGATTTCCTTTTGCAGAACCTCTATATAAAATTTACGTCAAACAATAATGATATTATTAGCAGCTTTATCAGCCGGGACAAAAACAAATTCCTTGGCTAGTTCTGTTAGTTTATTTTTGATACGCGAAATAGGGTTTTTATAGTTTTTGTTGAGGGTAAAATGTTCTTTAAAATGTTGTATTCGAATATCAACTATCTTCATTACTGAATTAATAAAAGAGTCCAAAGATTTTTTGTCAGCTTTTTCCCGTTTTACCCATTTCAAACAGTAGGCGCGGAGTGAGTCGTTGATGATATTACGACACTCATTCCAGTTAATAGTTGACGGGGGACGATATTTAGGTCCTTTACTGAGGAATGATTTTAACTCTCGGTCGCGAACGATGTTAAGGTCTCCTGTTATAACATGGGAAATTGGTCCATAGGTGTATTCTGAATTACTGCAATTACACGACATAGGTGTATTTTCAGTGATATTTACATCTTTACACAATTGGCTATAATTAAACACATATTTTCGGGTAGATTTCTTGTAAATATAACAAATGAGAGGGAGTTCAGTATTATCAAAATATCCAGGAATTTGGTCTTTAACAGAATGGTCGTTAAAAATACCGGCAATATTTACAAAATCAAAACCTTTATTGACATACTTTATTTTAATAAAATGTTTTTTATGATCTTCAGGTCGATCAATTTTTGGAAACAGTTTAGAATAACAATATGCCATTATAATTTGGACAATTTCATACTTAGGACTGTAATATGAAATTGTGTTGCAATCCTCTAAAATTTTATTTAATTTATTTATAGGTAAAGAACAAAGCTTGGTTAACAGATAATGTCTGCCGTTGTTTTTTGAAATGGAAATTAGGTCCGAAATATTTGTATGGTTGGTCCGAAATTTTCTTTGATTGCGATTTTTTCTGCGTCCATGAGAACGATTTTTACGAACAGTTTTAGAAACTATATCCAAAATGTTAACAGAATCGGTTCTTGATATATTGCCAATTCCCATGATATTATCATTAAGACCGAGAGGGTAGACTGTCTGTAATTTTTTAATCCAATTTAATTCATTTATTTTTCGTGATCGTACAAACTTGGAATGAGATTCACCAGGCTGCTTATTTACTACTTCTAAAGGTTGAACTGTTAAATATTTAATAGGATGACTGTGCTTCTTAAGATGTTGATAAATGATACTTTTGAATTTATTGGGTCTTTTAAAACGATACAGGTGTTCTTGCGTGCGTTTAGATAAATATCGCCCAGTTTCACCTACGTACTGAATACCGCATCCCGGTTTGTTTCATGTGAGTAAATAAATAATACTGTTTGTTTTTCAAGTAATATCAGTTTCAAAATTTAGAGAAAATGTGCGACCATTAAATGTGGACCTTACTGTATTGTTGGTGGAAAGACGGGGACACGTAAGTCATTTTTTGGCATGACACTTATCGATAGAAGGGTAACCACGATTTTTATTGTTAAAAACGTTAGCTATCGTAGTATTTTTAGATAAGCGATTCTGAAGATTGAGACGTGTAGATACCCTTTGAACGAGTTTAGTATTTAATATTTTTCCATTTCTAAGCTTCATATTTGTTTTTTGGTATGTAGATTTATTACAAAGGAGCAAAGACTGGCGTCCAGAATATGAACCATCACACAGTAGATTAAATTGTGTAAAAATGATAAAACTGTTCGGCTCAAGACGTCAAATGCTTATTGTCATAAGTTACCCGACAAATTTAAAAAAAGAAAGGGTATATCAAGGTAGCGACTGACGTCTGACTAAATAGATGAATGGGGCTGAATATTAAAATACTACTTTTTGATAGATATTCCTAAAGTAATGAACATAGAGAAGTTCTCGCTCGGACACACACTCCATAATCTAGTATAATATAAGAGCATAAACCTTAAGCACGGGGAGGCACTCTACTGTCTCCACACGGCACTAAAGACAAACTCTGTAAAAAATAAAATTGAGAAAGGAAATGGTGAATATGTCAAAGCGACAACCACCCGACCATAGAGCAAACAACAGCCGAAGGCAACCAATGGGTCTTCAATGTAGCGAGAATTCCCGCACCCGTAGGTGTCCTTCAGCTGGCCCCTAAAATATGCATAATAGTACAGTGATAATGGACGTCATACTAAACTCCGAATTATACACAAGAAACTAAAATTTAAAATCATACAAGACTAACAAAGGCCTGAGGCTCCTGACTTGGGACAGGCGCAAAATTGCGGCGGGGTTAAACATGTTTATGAGATCTCAACCCTCCCCCTATACCTCTAGCCAATGTAGAAAAGTAAAAGAATAACAATACGCACATTAAAATTCAGTTCAAAAGAAGTCCGAGTCTGATGTCAAAAGATGTAACAAAAGAAAATAAATAAAATGACAATAATACATAAATAACAACAGACTACTAGCAGTTAACTGACATGCCAGCTCCAGACCTCAATTAAACTGATTGAAAGATTATGTCTTCATCATATGAATATCAGGTACAATCCCTCCCGTTAGGGGTTTAGTATCATACTATCATAAAATATATGAGAAGAACATAACCCGTGTCATGCCAACAACTGTTTTTTTAGAATATATACATTTTACTCTTGGGAATACATTAATCTTTTACGTAAACATATCATCAAGTAGGACTATCTATATCTATATATCTGGGCTTTAAATAAATAATATATTTTTTAAGTAGACATAAAATGGTTTCATGCTTTTTTATCCTTCATGGTCAACAAATATCACTATGGACACAGTGAAAAGCAATATACAGCAAGTAACTTTGTGGTAATTCCTTTTCAGGGATCAGATTAAGTTTTTATCATGAAATTGCAACACACAGTTAATTTGTATATGTTAAATGAAGATCTTCAAATTGTCTTATTTGAATTTATTCAAACTTGTAAAAGTTTTTTTGGAACTTTGTGAAATTCAGATCCTAATATATTGTATACCAGTCGTATAAACACCTCTGTATTGTTTATTATTGGGTATCTCTTGTTGACCACTAGATTTATACAGACTTTTTGTGTCGTTGGGTTATGCCTGTTGTTTTCAAAGCTTATCTATTCACTATCATGTTGTTTGGTCTTGCAGTCCTAGATCCATGCACAAGAAAGTGAAAATTTCATATCTTCTCTCAATTATAAAATGGTTAAGTTAGGCAATAAATCTGTCATTTCATACTGATAAGGTGACCGATAAAATTACTTAACAAACAGGTGTTTTAACACAAAATTGGTTTTAAAAGTTTTAGGAAAATGCACAGGCACATGTGGGGTTGACCTCCAACCTTTTTTTATTTTCTTTATTTTTTTGTGTTTTATTTTTATTATGGAAATATTCTTTGATGTTGTTTATCCTGACTTTCAAGATTTATTTGAAAACTAATTATTTTTGTATATGGTTTAAAATATTTCAATCTTGCTATTTATTGAAAAAAAATTGTAAAAAAATCAAAATCACATATATTGAAGAAAAAAAGATACAATTCTTTATTGGTATTGTGTATTTCATTTTTATCCCTTCTTGCAACAATTGTCACCTGAAAATTGAGAGAGAAACCATGTGGTATCTGTGAACTAACATATTATAATTGATGTGACAGTTTAATTTGAAAATATGGTGTTTTCTAAGTGGTGCAAGAGATAAGTTCACTTTTTATTCAACATCATTTTGATGCAAATTCTTGGGCTTAGATCGAAGACTGGTCTTGAGGAAATAGATAGATGTCTCATTGCCGATCATGCCACATCTTTTTTTCATTATATTTATATGGTACACTACATCTCAGGTGAATGCCATTTTCCCTGTGAGGACGTCATAATTTGAATTTCTAAATGTTATCCTGAACACATCCTATAAAGTGGACATCCATTTCTTTCATTTTAACATAAAACTTGCACATAGAATTATTTAGAACAATGAATTAGTGTCACTTAAGAAATTATTGCAATGTTGATATTATTGCGAAAATTGTGACGTGACAGGTTTCTTAAGAACAAGATCTTGCATTTTAGCCAGTATTATTTGTATGAAGCATTTTCTGAAATCGCAATGACTAATCTAATTGCAATGACTAATCTAATTGCAATTTTATCCATTGTTTAAGTTCACTTCAACAAGTGCATGCACAAACTTTACAATAAGCTGTCTTTCCTCCTATTTGTCTGAGGTTAAATTTCTTTTTTTCTTTCAATAGTATACCAAGAAATTCTTATTTATTGTTAAATGTATTGTTTTCATTGTATACAATAAAAAAATATAAAGTTAATTTTACACATAAATCATTTACTGTTATACATAATGAAATAGCTGTGGTGCTAACAGGGGCATTACATTATGTATAACTGTACACAAAGAAATACTTATTTATTGTTAAATGTATTGTTTTCATTGTATACGATAAAAAAATATAAAGTAAATTTTAGACATAAAGTGATCATTGACAGTTATACATGATGTAATGTCCCTGATTTCACCACAGCTATTTCATTGTGAAAAACTGCAATCGTTTAAAACAGATAAATTTTTATTAACTTTGTAGTTTTGTCTAGACATCTAAGTATCTTCATATTAATTTTGATTTTCCTTAAAGTTAAGATGCATTAAACTGTTCACACATTTTCATGTGTCCACACTTCATCTAGAAGCATGCAAAACTTCAAATTTCCTGATATTTATATAAAAAAAGATTGACCTGATATTTTGTTCTGCTAATTAGTGCTGTAAAATCGCTGAAAGGATAGTCTGCTTTTAATCAACAGACATAAACACTGTAATTAGGTATTTAATCAACAATAACGGAGGGTCCAAATGCAGGTTGTTTATTTCTAAATTTTTTATATTGTAGACCACTTTTTCAATTGTTAATTTCTTTTGCCCAATATTTAAAAAAAATATTGTTAATTTCTTTTGCCCAATATTCTCTATTTTTTATATATAAGCCCCCCATTATTCTCAATTCTAGATTTTCTCTGGGTCATCCATAATAAGATTTTGCCCATTATTCTGTATTCTGTAAGCCCCATCCAGAGCCTCGTAACTTATATATGACTCTTGTCAACTGAGATTGTTTACTTCCAATACTAAGGCCATAAATGAGTTCATCATATATTGATGACTATAATTGATATACCTTCAAAGGTTATTATTTTGTAACACTTTGTAGGTGACACTTAAATTTGTTGTCTGGTTGCTATGGCAACCAAATCATTAGTATTATTACTTTGGGATTTTGTGTAAATATTTATCATGATTTTCATTGTGCAGTGTTTATAGCTTCAGGGGTGAAAATGGTTCTATATTTATAATAAACTTAAGTATCATTATATAGCTGTGTTTATATTTTTCTACCTCAATTTTCACTATGAAAATGGCCTATAAGGAATTGCATGCTCGAATTTATCTTGCAAGTCCGCCATTCCTATATTACTGATAATCTATCTAGGAGTGTTTAAAGTCATATATTGGTTTAAACACAAACTTTATCTTTTTTGTTCCATGTACTAAACAAGAAAAGAGGCGAAAGATATCAAAGGGATATTTAAACTCATCAGTTGAAAAGAAACTGACAATGCCTTGGCAAAAAACGAAAAACGACCATGACAAACAACGGTTTACAAAACACCATGACAAACAACGGTTTACAAAACACCATGACAAACAACAGTTTACGAAACAACAACGGTTTACAAAACACCATGACAAACAACGGTTTACGAAACACCATGACAAACAACGGTTTACGAAACACCATGACAAACAACGGTTTACAAAACACCATGACAAACAACGGTTTACAACGTTTTACAAAACAACATGACAAACAACGGTTTACAAAACAACATGACAAACAACGGTTTACAAAACAACATGACAAACAACGGTTTACAAAACACCATGACAAACAACGGTTTACAATGTTTTACAAAACAACATGACAAACAACGGTTTACAAAACACCATGACAAACAACGGTTTACAAAACAACATGACAAACAACGGTTTACAAAACACCATGACAAATAACGGTTTACAAAACAACACAAAGATTGATCAACACTTAACCCCAACAAGCACTGTAATGTTATAATTGGGCACCAAGCACCGTAATGTTATAATTGGCCACCAAACACGGTAATATTATATATAGATATAAGAAGATGTGGCATGAGTGCCAAAGAGACAACTATCCATCCAAGTTACAATTTGTAAAAAGTAAACCATTAAAGGCCAAAGTACGGCCTCCAACACAGCCTTGCCTCACACCTATAAAACAAGCTATAAAGCCGGGGCCCAAAAATGATTGTAAAACCATTCAAACAGGAAAACCAACGGATTATCACTATATATATAAACGAGAAACACTTATGAACCACATCCGAACAAATGAGAACCACTGAACAACAGGTTCCTGACTTAGGTGTAAACAAATGCAGCGGATTTAGACAGTTTTAACAGATGCCAACATTCACCCCCCTAACCTGAATATAACGGCATCAAAACCTAGAAAGACAATGGCCCAAAATACAGATAACATTCATATTCACATCCCATCACAGAAATATGTTCTTGTTCCGATCTACATGTTATACTTGCCACTGGACACACATCCATCCATACTTAATTGATTAAATAATAATAGAGTACAAAGATGTACACACTGTTAGAATTATATCATAAACATGAATTTCCGTATTTAAAAACAAAAAAATATACGAATTGAAAGCAAGTGAACATCACATTTTGCCTTCAGCGCGAAAGAGCTTCTTGTGTTATCAAGTCGTCCAAATGTTCAAATACACAGAATTCATTTCCAATATATTAATAGAGTTTCAAAATGCAAATAAAATAGAGAATGCAAATGTGGAATGTGTCAAAGAGACAACAACCCAACCAAAGAGTAAAAACTTGAACAGCCGAAGGCCATCAATGCATGGGTCTTCGAGAAAATCCCGCAATCGGAGGCGTACTTCAGCTGGCCCCTTAAAAAAATGTGTACAGTTCAGTGAAAATGGACGTCAAACTAAATATATGTTATTCTCATTTTAAATATGTAAGTAAAAATTTCAACACAAACCCGTTCGTCAGACTGAATTGTCGGGTGAGATGAAAGCATTCCACGCAATATAGGTTTAAAAACGAAATATAGCTAAAGTTTTCGTATAAAGGTGTCGATTTTAAAGAAGAAAGCTGGTAATTTAAGCATTTGTTGAATTTCAATCATTATTATACCTTATTATGCTAGGCAGTACGGGTTTTTTTTTTTGTCGGTGTTGGTCATTGTTGAAGGCCGTACGGATACCTTCGTAATATTGTGTGTGGTGGAGAGTTTTCTTTTTGGCTGATACTACTATAACACATGTGTTATAGTAGTCTCAGTTTTTTGGCAATCGGTATATGTACCACATCCTTATAAAATATTTTATAAAATTATAACTTATTGTTTAATTTTTTATCAATCATATTTACTTGGCACTGGCTACGGTTACATGGAAATGTAACAATAATAAAAATAATATTGTTACATTGGAGACTAAATGCCGGAATGCATGGTTGGGTAAGGACCTGTTTAATTAAGAATGTAACAATAATTATTGAGGCTGCGGTTACATTGCGTTATTGTTACATGAAAAACAGTATGAATTGAACAGCTACTGTAAAATTTAAAATAATTAAAGAAGGGACACCAAGATGATAAAAGACTGTTATTTCTGTTCTTCGTCAATGTAAAGTGAGGTTTTAAGACAACCAAATATTTTCGTCGGAAGGGGACGATAAATGGCTGACCCGTGTTAAGAGAGAGCCATATCTCTTGTACGTTAAAGACACCCTTGTAGATTTCGAAAAAGAGCAGGCTAATGCCGCTACAAGGCAGCACTCGCACCCGCAAAGTGGAAAGGATTAATATAAGTTGCAAAACTTGTTTCCCAATCCACTAGATTAAATATGTTTAAACTAACCAAATGTTCTAAGTTTTGTGAAATTTGACAATTATTGAACTCTATGTGTCGACCTCCGTCAGTTTAGGTCATTGACAGTATACAAGTTGTTTTTCCTAATGTGTTATGAGACCAAGTGCAATCTGTTAAAATTAAAATCAATTGTTATGTTTTCGTTGGTTTTCTTTGTTCTGTGGTATATAATTATGATGTACGTTGAACATGTTAAATACGCATTTGGTTAGCCAATTAAGTTGATTACACCTTCTGATACCCGTCCTCCATATTATATAATTATATCAATATACTCTTCAATTGACCGTACACGGTAGTTACTTGTTTTGTTTTGGAAAATAAAAGACCCCAGTGGAATTTCTTGCTATCGAATCAGCCAAGTATTCAGGCATTCCATTTATAATTAATTCTTACCTGAGATGGAGGTATTAATAATTTATCAGGTAGATTTAGTTGGAAACATTTAATCACAGAGAAGACGTGGAGACAAGATGCCAGCACCGTATCACTATGATGAACAGGTTGGTATATTTTTTTATTTTCTTCTTTTATGAATTAATTGTTAAGAAATATTTATTTCATACTTAGTCTGGTAGTAGAACGAAAAATGTGATGGGGATTAACTCTATTGTATTTTTTTTTTAGACATTTAACCATTATTAGGTCGGAATAAATTTTGTAATTAATGGAGTTAGGAAAGGGGATGGAAGAGATATGTCTTTCCGGGTCTGATGTTAAAATGTTAAACTTTTTTTGAAGTATGACAATATCGTATTTGTTTACAGTCATTATATTTCTTTATACCGTCAATTTATTTGTTGAATATTTTCTTGTAAAACACAACTAAATTAACGAATAGAAAATACGTTATAATTATGCTTGTTTTGTAGTATTGTATTGTAATTACATTCTGGGAATATTATTTCCCCAGCAATGTAATTTGTTTCCTCGGCATTTGTATTTCATTTAATATCAATGCAATTTTCTTTCCTCCACACTATTAGTTCACTAATAATGTCATTTTCTTTCCTCCACACTATCAATTCACTAATAATGTCATTTTCTTTCCTCCACACTATTAGTTCACTAATAATGTCATTTTCTTTCCTCCACACTATTAGTTCACTAATAATGTCATTTTCTTTCCTCCACACTATTAGTTCACTAATAATGTCATTTTCTTTCCTCCACACTATTAGTTCACTAATAATGTCATTTTCTTTCCTCCACACTATTAGTTCACTAATAATGTCATTTTCTTTCCTCCAAACTATTAGTTCACTAATAATGTCATTTTCTTTCCTCCACACTATTAGTTCACTAATAATGTCATTTTCTTTCCACTTCATTGTTATTTCACTAGCAAGTCAATTTCAGGTAGTCCTTAAAATCGGAACTAAAATTCACTGTATTACTACCTCATAGGTGTATTTTAAGGTGTTAGCAATATTTTGTCATATATTCGAACACTAAAGAAATCTTAAACACTTGAATTTTCGTATTAAAAAGTTAAATAAATAACATTATGAATCAAAACCCACATATTTTTTGAATGAACTGTATTGGTGTGAAATTTACATCTCTATGTTTTATAATGTACATAATAGAAAAACAAAAGAAACAGAAAAACAGAAAAATAAACAGTAAATGCACAACAAAAAGACCCACACAAAACTCAAAGTAACAGCGCTTGTATTGCTGTTCTTCATCTCCATGTCACAATAAGACCTTCAACAATTACCAAACAACCTCTCACCTCAATACAAGACGGTTCGGGGGTCCTTATAACCGACTTGAGCAGATTCTTTGCAAAATTAATTTGGATACACTTCGTTAGAAGTAACTTATCTAACCAAGACCGGTAAAAAAAAAGAACATACTGGAAAAAAGTACATATTTAAAACAAAATAGTTCCAACGCACGGGTGTAAAGTAAATCTTAAACTATTTGTAGCATATTTTCTTTAGAAATAAAGGTGTCATATGTATAATATCTTGTCTTGCGTTAACTATGTCTGTAAAGAATACCCTTTGTTATTTGTAAATCTGTTATATTTATGTGGGGAGACCATCGGCCACACATATAGCCTCAGGTTGTTAACAACCCCTATAAAAATGAATAAATAAATAATTTAAAAATTCGGCTCGGTTCTGGACACTCTCTCTATTGCAATAATTGACAAGCCTTTGGGTTTTGACTTACATTTTTATCTATATCAAATTCGACCTCATAAGTAACGCATAGTGCTATTACTGAACTGGTTCGTTTCATATGTTCTTGTTAGCTGCTAATTTCCGTATGTCATTTGGTCTCTTGTGAAGAGTTGTCTAATTGGCAATCATACCACTAAAATCATTTCAATATTTTATTTAGGCTCTTTGCTATAAACAACGTTCCATACACATTGCGACTGTCAATACTTTACGAAGGTGCAATTGGTTTAATCGTCACAGCATGATAGGATAAATGTAAAAACAAAATATTTAGATTTCGTACGCGCAAAGCGCTTTTCTGGATCTACCTTCACAAGGAACGCCCAAACCCAAACAGGGATGTATAAAGACATAACACGTGAAGAGCTAACGAAGGATAAAGAAAATAGATGTCACGCATATGTCTGTTCCTGAAAAGAACGCAAGGCATTTAGGGTCCAAATCGGCATATGCAATTTCTTAAAATTGATTCATTGGTATTGTTGTCTCGTGCTCGCCTCGACTTTGTAAGGTTGTTGGTTTTAATCTCCAACCGGTGCAAACTGATGAATTCAAATTGTTTTTTGCTGCTTTTCTCCTTACCAAGCAGCAATTTTATATGAGGGTCTGGATGGGGGGGGGGGGGGGGGTCTGTTATTCTGTAAACATTTAATTTTCACCCCTTTTTTTTCTCTAATCTTCAAAAAATTAACCCCTTTTTTCTCTAATCTTCATTTTTTTTGCCCGTTATTCTGTAATCTTCATTTTTTAAGGGCATTGTTCTTTAATCATTTAACCCCATCCAAACCCTCTTATATGAGCAACTACCCAACTCAGAATTAGAATAATGTGTCATCTATGTTTTCCTGTGGACTGTTACCTTCTGAAATCAAGATCAACGTATCAAAAAATTCCTATTTTCTTTACAAAAATGTATGTGATACCCATGATGTTAAACGTCAATGCATTTTATTTTAAGTTTCTATACTTATCGTCATATACTAACGAATCACCGTTATTTTTTTAAAATTAGAAGAAGTGATATGATTGCCTATTGTGCCTCTTGTTTCACAACAGCATTTTCGCGTGACCGTTTTAAGTCTGTAACTTATGATGAAATTCAGCACCAAACGATAAAACCAGCACGAGGACACAGTTCCGTTTCAACTCAGTCGTTTTCAAAAGTTAATAACGGTTGTGGATGTTTATTGCTTTGATTGAGACAACAGGTCTTAAGATGGCATTACTGAAGGTTACAAAACACTTTAATTAATGGACTAAGTGATGAAACACTTGAGATCAATAACTAGCCATTAAATGTATCTGATTAATTATTTACCGCATAGAAATCGGTTGCGATTGGCTACCGCAACAATATTTATTAGAACTAACACGCACCTGTCTCAGAAATCCTGGCCTTATCAAACATTTAATATACATTGTTAGGGAATCTGTAAACTAATTAGACATAAAACAGGATCGTGATGAATATACCAGCAACCAGGTTCTGAATATCTTCGTTTAATACAATAGACTTTGACCCATTGTTTTTTTTTTTCATAACACTTGTTCCCCCTCCCACTTACATTTGTCACGGCACATATATGATGGAAAATGATATTCATTGGTGGATAGTAATTATGTATCATTGGGATTCGTACCACTTTTCCTTAAATTGTGTTATAACCCTCTTGGTTGCATTGACTTTAACTTAACATACATCTTTTAAAATGATTTATTTTTTAACCAGGCTAAATGCAAACAAGAAACATGATACAGGGCAAACCTTATTGTTATGCCCCATTTATGGGCATTATGTTTTCTGGTCTGTGCGTCCGTTAAAGTTTTTGGTCGAGGTAGTTTTTGATGAAGTTGAAGAATCAACTTGAAACTTAGGACATATGTTCCCCATGATATGATCTTTCTTATTTTAATGCAAAAATCAGAGATTTTATCCTATTTTCACGGTCAACTGAACATAGAAGATGATAGTGCGGATGGGGCATCCGTGTACTGGGGACACATTCTTTTTTTACATACTTTTCAACGACAACTGATATACTTCAGTAACTCACGAATCATGATCAATTAATCAATATTCAGTAACATGCAAAATATATCTGATATTATATAAAATACAAAATTCAAATTTTAATGGTATTTTTTAACGCGATATAAGTTGAAATACTGATTCAAGTCAACTAATCAAAACTAAGAACTTGTATTTCTTTCATTTTTCAGAGATATGTTTCTGAAGATGACAGTGGTCTGAGAGGGTCGCGTCAGTACCAGGCTCAGCCTAATATGGCACGCTATGAACGGTATGAAATTGACCCTCCTTCTTTAAAAGCAAGACAAGACGATATGAAAGGGAAGAAAGTGACCTTCTGTATGTCTGGCGACAAAGATAGTAAAGGGGTAGATCTATGTATCAATAACAAGATACGTACATTCGGAAGTCTTTTGGCAGAGCTGGATAAGCATCCAAAGATCAAACCTAAAGGTGGTGTCCGATTTGTGTTCCGAAAAGACGAAAATAACAAATACAAGAGGATAGAGGATCTGGGCGAGATACAAAGTGGTGATCTCTTAGTGGTATCCGACAGGGCCAGAATTGACAAGACCATTGACTATGGCTTTCCACTAGGACCTAGTCCAACAAAAAGTTTACAAAGGTCGCCCCTCCCACGGAGGTCAACAAAGGTTACTGCACCCTTCAGACGTAGTCTTTCCAGGAAAAACGACACGATTGTAGTGATGAACAAGGAAAGGATGACAACCTATAAGGTCAATCCAAACACGACACAACTGTTTGAGCAAATTCTTGATGATATTGGTGATATGTTAAAGCTCAGTGCATACAAACCATTAAGTATGCATTCGGTCACACCAGCAGCATACTCTCAGGTACGTTCACTCATTCAATCACACCAGCAACATGATACTCTCAGGTACGTTCCCACATTCGATTACACCAGGTGTATACAATCAGGTAAGTTCACACATTCGATCACACCATCATCATACACTCAGGTAAGTTCACACGTTCGATCACACCAGGTGTATATACCCTCATGTAGGTTCACACATTTGATCACACCATGAGCATACCCTCGGGTAAGTTAAAACAAACATTCGATCACACCTGGAGTGTACCTTGTTTGGTATATTTTTTTTCTCCAACTAATAACAAAGTTGGATACTAACTAACAGTTGTCAGGTTTGAGCAGAAGTTGTTCATTAAGTCTAACATGGATAAGTATGGTTGAATACTTATTATCTTGAGAATGTTTATTTCGAGCAAGGTTAAAATTACAACTAATTACTGAAGTTTCGCACCAAAAAAAAAACCCAACAATTTGGTAAAATGCAGAAAATGTGGGTAAGAAATTTGAATAAAAGGTTTAGAAGTAGGAAATTTAAATAAAAGGTTTAGAAGTAAGAAATCAAACGAAGACCTTTTGAATGAAAAGTATTAAATCAATATTGCATACCAAAAGTTTTAGGAGTGACTTAGTCCGAATGCCGAACCACCCTCCAAAATTAAAAAAAAAAATCATGTAACAAAATCATAAGTGAAAGAATGCATTTTTTTCTAACATTTTTATTTTTCATTACAACAGATAGACAGCTTCACTAAGTTAAACTCACAGTTGCACACAACAGAACTGCGCAGTAGTGGAAAAGAAGTGCCGAAATTTGTCGTCTGCAAATCTGGCGAACATCCAGAGGACGCACTTTCTGAGAAACTGAGGAAAGCATACGAAAAGAAAGGTTTAATTAAACCAAATGATAAAAGCCCGGTACAAAATGGTATTGGAAGATACGATGATGACGATGAAGACGCGGGTTATGATCAGGTAGAAGATGGAGCACCAGAACCTGAAAAACATCCAAGAGGTTACCAGAGAAGTAAAGATTACGGCAGGGAACCATCCCCACAAAGACGGCACCAGAGAAGCCGAGACTTTGAACAGGAACAATCTCCTCCAAGACGGAACCAAAGAAATCGTGAATATGACCGCGATCCGTCCCCACCGAAACAGGTCGAAGAGCCACAAACTGCTCGTAGACCTACTCAAAGACAGAATGGTTTGTCGAAGTCCCAGTCGAAGGAAAGCGTTGGATCAAAACAGACAACTGGTCGCACCCCGCCTAGACAAGCTGCACCACCGCCAATTAAACCGCAAACAAGAAAACAACCACCACAAAGAAAACAAGTAGAAGAAGAAACCAGTTCCGAATCACAACAAAACCAAGAAGAAAGTGGCGATGACTCCGATTCCGATTACCCTACTCCGAGACTTCTTACACCCAAAAGACCAAAGGAACGTGTTGAGACGCCTGAATGTTAAATTCATTGATTGATGTAGATCGTTATGTTGTTGTGTCTTGTATTGACAAACCTTTTTTCATATGTGCACCAAAATGTGTAAATGATATTGTTGATGGGTCTTACGGAACTGTGATAATCACTCTATTATTTTAAAGACGTGAACTTGTGTACTTTGTTATTTTGGGAATAATAACCTAGTCCATACTAAATTATTATACTGAAAAATTGTAATTACGCAACACAAAAATGTGCTGACCTATTGAGTAATGTTTTTTTGCATTAATTTTGTATATTTGCACTCGTGTGCAGTGAACAGACTGTAGACTCGGTTAACGCCTTTTCTTGCCGTTCGTCTGTCCGCGATTTTTGTTATATATGCTATATGATAAAATTATATGATATTGGTCTGAAACTTACTAAATGATGGTTTGTACCGTGTTAACTTTCGATCTGCCAGGCAGTGACTGCCTATTTTTTTTTTGACGATACGTTGAATTATACATGTTATACATACTTACAAATTAATTTTTCGTTACACATTACATTGCTGTAAAAACTATAATGAAATAAGTTTATATGGCCTGTAACTTTATAATAATCGGAGTTAAAATACCCTGTAAGCGATTTCAAATCTGCAAGGTAGTTACTTCCTATGACACAATTGGTCACACGTTGGCAATTGCATGATATCACATACAATCCATTGTTAGTAAAAAATAATAATCATTCGAATAGCGCTTGTTCATCTCTCGAACTTTCGGCGTAGAGAATGAGGTTTTTTTGGGAAAATTTTGGAGAATTTTTCAATTCGAGGGATGAAAATATAGCTTGTTCTCAATGAAAAATATCTTTTTTTAGAAATTGGGGCCAAATTGTCACCAGTTTTGCAAATGAATTGGTATCCTCTATTGTCATATTTTTCAGTATAACTTTCTAGGAAAATGACTGTCAAATTAAGAATAAAGATTATAAGCATAAAAAAACTGGTGATATGTTTTTCATCGCCACTAAATAAGACTCGCGGATTAAAAAAAAACATAAATACACTGACAGCGCAAATAATTTAAGGAGCATATCCATTTAAAATGATTTTATAATATTTGCCTCCAGTCCCCATAACAAGAGAAATACCATTGGTATCCATTAGCATGTTCCCTTTTGATTTTGTGTAACGTATGTCTTACAATTTAAACAATTGAAACTGAGGACATGAATTTTTATAGTTAACTGAATCAAAAAGACAAACTAATAATCTTATAATTGTTAAATATTATCTCTATATATATTTATGTTGAAATAAAAGTTTTATAATTCGATAGACTTTAAAAGATCCATTTATACATTGCAAATAATCTGAAAAAGGTATCGCATATTTAGTTTAGCAGCCATGCAAATATGTCATTATAAAGAACTAATAAAAATGAGAATTGAAATGGACACAAGGGAATGTTTTATAGAGACAACAATCCGACTAAAGAGTAAAAACAGCCGAAGGCTTCCAATCGGTCTTCAACACGAATTCCGCACCCAGAGGCGGATTTCAGCTGGCCCCTAAACATAAAACAAATCTAAACTGTTTAACAAAGTTTTAATTCTACATAAGTCTGTTATGACTCAGACAATCAATATTGTGCACCAGATAAAAGAGTAACATACTACACGATACACACATTGGTAAGAAAAAGTCATTTGAAGGGGGAAAAAAGGGGAAAAAAGAATAAAAATAAATTTCACAAAGAAAAAGGAAGAAGAGGTTAGCACAGTCTTAAACAATTGACTGGTGCCGATATAGTTTGTCAATGCCTTGAAGCTAACGAGTTAAAAACATGTAAATGAATTAAACAAAAACCGCCACAAATCTGCCATCAACACAAGAAATTCTATAAATAACAAAAAGTACCCTAGGTTTTCAATAATGAGAAAAATCCGTACTGTATGGTCGGTTAGACAAGGCCCCGTCATGAAAATATGAAACAATTCAATGAAGAAAGCTAAAGGCCTGATTTATTACAAAACAGTTTACGAAAAACAAATATGACAAGCATGAACCAACAACCATTGAGGCGTGTTCAGACTGGTGGCATCTGAATCAAACTTGTACATTTTATGTCTCCACTATTGTTGTTTCATAACCTTGGTCATTCGACTAAAATCAGGTCCATAAAAGAAACAATACAAAAGAATGAAAAGGAAATGATTCCAACTTCTCGTTCAAAGACAACAAAACACAAGTAGATCTCTTTCATTTTTTTTCATTGGGTTTCAGTCGCACTTTATCATTGACTTACAATAAAGCAACTAACCTGGGAGAAACCATTTAACTTCAAGGAGGTTTCTGTTTTTTATTGCCGGAGTCAGAATTTCTTTTCGCACGGAGCTCGAGCGCGATCAATTTATTTAGTTTTTCAACGCTATCAATCAAATTCTTTTTTTTAATATGTAACACTTTAAGGTATGGGAAAAAAATCGAGATTCAGAATATTTGGGTTTTTTTTTATATCTGCACGACCAGAATATTTTTTTCATCAGAATATTTTTCTTTCAGAAAAGAAACATAACCCTCTCTTGAAGTTAAATGGTCATTCCCTTATTTCACAACACATCTTACGAGAGAGAGAAAACAACAACTCGTAAGTCATAAACATTTCAATATAACTTGCGATCAATTTTTGTGGTAAGACTCACGCGGCTAGTCTCGTGATAAATTTATCCACCGCACCAAAATGCGCTTGTAGACAATGAAAACAATCGCTAAATGCCTCGCAAAGATGATACGGAATAATGTCGTGTTATCCGCTTAAGATTATTTAATGATAGTCGTACTTTACAAAAGATTTCAGTTACATCATATAACAGGAAGACATGGCTATCGTGCAATGCTTAGAATAAATCCATACTGAACTATATTGCAGGAAGAATTAGATAACGTGCAATGCTCAGAATAAATTTGTTCAGAATTATAATCCAGGAAAAGTTAGAAAATGTAGTCTTGCTTCAATCAAGAGATATGCAAATTGAATAATGAGCAACCCCAAAATATATATGTCGCAATGATCGATAATACAATAATTCTATAATTATTACCTTTTACGATTAGACTATTAAACCAAAAAGAATTCAACTTGAACGTGATATAGTTTTATAAGGCTTTTCTTTTATTTATAAATTTTATCTGTATTTTGTTTTTTATTCATTCAAAAGATCATTCTAAGCTTTAAATAGATTGTCTTGCAATTTTCAAAATTACTAATAATAGACAATAAGCTATATTTTTCTCTCATTTAATTATATATGCGTATCATATATGTATTTTAACAAATGTTTAACTACTGTTTTCTTAAACTAATGTATGTTTCTACATTTCGCACATTTTCATGATGGTTGTTTTTTTTTTTTTGGCTTTATTTTTAATTTCAGTTAAATTTTATTCTACACTCTTTAGTTTGACAATGCTAATTAAGCTACTAAACACTGATTACTCGTCAACTCATACAGGACGATTAATCGTATTTATACAATTAATTCTATCACCATGCAGAAATGAATGCGGTTTGACTGATTACCCCAAGCCGACATTCAGAGTTTAGTACACAATTTCCGACAACTGAAAATCTGCTCTGTGTCACGACCCTGACATATTGCAGTTCAAAATGTCATGTGACTTCGATATATAAAATCAGATCAAGTTTTAGATTTATCAACAAATATTCGATATCAACAGTTCAATATACACGTTTTAATATTCTCAAATCAAGATGGCTTTATTCACTAGTACTCCCAAGTCTAAGCGTGGAGAAAAGGTTATGTTACTGAATCTTGACAATACCGACGACGATGTTTCATCTGGCTATGATTCTCCTGTATATATCTCAGATGAAAACAAAGACGATAAGAAAACAGTTACAACTAAAATGGTTGCCGCTGATTCTTCAGACGATTCAGATTTCTCATCCGATGAAGCAGACGATGATTCATCAGACGACGACAGCGATGACTTAGATGATATAGATGACATACAGTCAACCAATGATTCGATGAAAGTCACAAAGATACAGGCTGTGGTTGATAATATTCGCTATATTCTGTCCATGCCAGACTTATGTGACGTTATGTTCCTGGTTGGCGAACAGAGAATTCCGGTGTATGGATTAAAGTCGATTCTTGGAACAAGGAGCAACACTTTCCTCGATATGTTCGTTAAGCAGTCAAGAGAAGAAACGAATACCAAGAAAAAGATGAAGAAGTCCAAAGATGAGAAGCTAACCAGTAGTAGCACCAAGACCACCATAATAGTTGGAGGTTACGACATTGAAGTGTTTCGTTCATTTTTATTGTTTTTGCACTGTGGATCCGTTACCATGGATGCGTTGACTGTTGCTGGACTCCTATGTTGTGCTGTAGAATTTGACATTGCTGATTTGAAGAAGGCATGCTGGGAATTTGTAGATAAATGTTTGTCGTCTGTTAGTACCGACATTGTTATAAAAGAAACATTCCGTTATGATGATCATAGTGCTGCACAGGAACTCCGACAAGTTATTTTGAGCCGACAAACAAGTACGATACTAAAAACAAAAAATGTTGCAAAACTGCGCCAGTCTCCTATTGGACAAGAAACTGAAGTGTAGAGTTCTGTATGTATGTTATTGTCTAGCAGAGTTTAGTGCTACCTACATGTTTTATTTGACCATAACATGTACTAAACATTAACGAAAGTGCTCACAATTTATTATGTTAATATACTTGTATATTTTATAGTGCTTCATTAAATAATGTTTTTAATCAAGATGGTTTTTCGTTTTTATTGCAGTAAAATTTAAAGGTTTTAATGCCTTCAATTCAGTTTTTTCTATGCATATGACAAAGGCTTACAACAATATTTCTGTTTATACACACATCTTTGTCAGATCTCTAACAAAGATAACAGTACAAGATTACTACATACTGTTAGATCACTTTTTTTTTAATATTTTACACTAGATAATCCAATGAAAATATTGAATAAGGATATGCAGCATCGTTCCTTAAAAAAAACCCTCGGAATCATCTTGCTCATACAAAGCTGTAAGATCTAGACTAATCTCTAATAGCCTTGGTCTTTTTCCGGGTTCAGTGGACAGGGTTTTAAGTCTTGATCATTGCGAAACATTATACATCAAAAAGAAAACCTAGTTACCCTTCATTGTACAGTTATCACTATTTCTGTCGGTCTATACCCAAGTTTCGAAGTCATTAATCGAAGCGTTGTGTAGCCATTTGTGGTAAAACAGAAACACCATGACGTGGTTAATGTGTTGCATACAGTAATAATTACATCATGACGTGTTAAATGTGTTGCATACAGTAATCAATACATCATGACGTGTTTATTGTGTTGCATGCAGTTATCATTACATCGTGACGTGGTTAATGTGTTGCATACAGTAACCATTACATCATGACGTGTTTAATGTGTTGCATACAGTAACCATTACATCATGGCGTGTTTTCGTGTCTGTAGAGTAAAGGGTGACACGTGTAAATTGTTTCCATGGTAGAGGAGCAGAGGAACGCACAGGACAACCATTCTTGTTCTTTCCAATGACGTGTTGATATCTGTATTCAATTTTCTGAGAAAACGTTGATCTTTAAACTAACACTAAGTTACCGCAAGGACAACTGATATATATATGTATACTACTGTCTAACGAAAAAACATCACTTGTCTATATATCGATTGTCTTGTTTAGTTTTCTTCTTGAACTAAATGGAGACATGGGGCACACATCAATGAGACAGTAATTACTATACTATATATAAAAATATTAATTTTCGCGAACCATTTAGGTCACGGAAATTCCAAAATATGGCATCAGTAAGGAGAGTTGTGCAAATAATGTGAATACACAGAACCCCCATCCAAATTATCTCCAGCTAAAAGTATTCATCTTTTTCTATTTTATATGTACTAACAATGTTCCATTTTTCTATAATTTCGATTAAAATATTCCAAAATCTGAGTAAAATTAGATAGAATGCCCCAAATAAACATTGTCTGATTGGTTGAAGTACTGTGGCGTCGATGCTTAGCATAATAAGCCTCGATGTAAAGCACACGCTTCACAGGAAGAAGGAGAGTTTTACAAATAATGTGAATACACAGATCCTCCATCCTATTTTTATTTTGATGGAAATGTTGCAGTGTTCATCATTTCTGTTTTGATTCTGCTCACTAAATTCCATTTTTTCTATAATTCCGATTTAGATATGTGGAACCCGCAATAAAAATAGATGGCCTCAATCACGTGGTTTCAATGATTTAATAGCAACGCAAAAAATTCCATTAATGTTACCAATCGGAACTACTCGGCCTTTCTGGTTGCACGAAGTGAATAGCCGAGTAGTTCCGATTGACGATTGTTACATAAGCCGAATCACACATACGATCTTTGCGCTCAAATGTAGTTCTTAGTGAAGTATACAGGTAACTTCGTTTACGAAAATTTATACACACTTTTTCATTAACATATTATCAGACTTTTGCATATTCACGTTTTTTTATGCTGAACTGTAGTCGAATTTAATTCTATACATTTTTTTTTACGTGAAGCAGTAGGAGTAAGAATATTTTTTCGCGCCAATTTAAGCAGTTTCATCACGAAGAACAAAATTATTTATTGTTATTTTCGTGAAATTTTAGTCATATAGTTTATCAATTAGAGAATTTTTTGTAAGTATTACTTATTCATGTTAAGGTTCTACTGATGTGCTTCTCTAGACCTTTTTGACGGTCCGTTTTATCCCATTTATCTCAATACTATGACAGAAATGTCAACTCGACCTATTCGTGTCGAAAGTGAAAATCCATCTATTTGATGAAATAATTTTTTCTTCAACGGTTCATGCATTATTTTTGTATTATTTGATAACCAATCACATTCACGTTGCATGTTTGCATGAAAATGGTTATGTATTGGTGAATTGTAAGGGCGATGCAACATGCGAGGTCAGTGCGCGATCACGTGACATTATTATTTGTAAACAAACATGCTCCCCGTGTAACACGTGTCTGGATTATCCTTTCAAAGTGTTGTGAATTTTTCAGTCACTATTTTATGATATATTTCTTTTTGTTTTTAGGTTTGCATATTAGTAGTCCAAGTGAATTAGACATAGTTCTGAGTCGTGTGTGTTTTTTTTTTTATTGAATTAGAAGGTAAGTCTACATAAGTTATATTTAACTTAAGTTTAAAAAGATGACTCCACTTTCACTCTATATTTAAAACCCGCATACTAATTTAAACAGCATTTGCTCTGCTTGAATGTTAATTTGCCCCTTCCCCGTCATTTCCCAGTGACGGATCCAGGAATTTTCATATGTGGGGGTCCACTGACTGACCTAAGAGGGGGCCCGCTCCAGTCAAGCTTCAGTGATTCCTTATATAAGCAACCAAATTTTTTACCAAAAAGGGGGGGCCGGGCCCCCCTCTTAATCCGCCTCTGTTTCCCTTTTAAATTTGCGCAAAAGTCATACTTTCAGTCCATTTCGTTAACGGCTGATTTGTGATTTTACCATCTTAACTGCAATTTTCATATTGAACACATTTGACCATTCAGTATGAGTTCCCAAGTTTTTGACTTATATGAAGGAGGCTTTAGGTCATGTTTTCCTAAACACCTTATTGCTATTTGTCTGTCTGGATTGTTATACCCATAAAATCAGATAGTGATGAATATGCAAGTTTTCAACAATCCAAGAAAATACACCTTATTGCTATTTAGTCCAATCTGGCAAAACCAGTCACATGTAAAACTTCCTGTTTGGGTCATGCGGCTGAAAATAGAGGTTTTTCAATAGAGAGCTGAGGGAGGAAAAACTTTAGAAAGCGATTATCAAGAAACTTTAATATAGTATGATCCACTTTTTTCGAAATTAAATTGAAGTAAAAATTATTTTGTTTTAAGTATTTACGGTAAGTTAAAAGGGTTTTCATTAAAAAGTATTGTGCATGGTGAATTGTTTCAACGGCCCCAGATAACTTCAACTGGATGAAAAAGTTGTGTAATGTTAGAACTTATCCGGTATGGAATAAATAGCGATTAGGTGTATTGACATCCACGGAAAAAAATAGGAAGTAAGGTGCATGTACACATGTATCTCCCCTTTAGGTTTTGATAAATATTGGATATGACATTAAGAAGTTATAAAACTGTATTCTTCGAATATGTTTCTAACGTAACATGCACGCTTAGTACTGCTTTTTATCAGATATTTTATAACTTATGTCTTAAAATTCAGGTTTTATCCATTCCAATAGGTGGATTTAAGTTAATGAGAAAAATGCTCTGTTCACTAACTCAGCAATGCTTTAACTGTTGTGAATGTGAGCTCCCTTTTGCTATTATTAGAATCTAGATTTACATCATTCATTTTCAACTTATGAGTTCTCCTTTCATTCAAAAGGTAGATTTCAATGTCTGCTGGTCACTTGACAAGAAAATGCACTCAATGATATTATTTGCCTCAATTTACACCTGGAATGCAGATTTTTCACTAAAATAAATGTCGTTTACTTAGTAACAAAAAATTCCGTACGACCCCGAGTTCAACCGGGGCAAGGACGTATAACTAACTCGGATTTTATCAAGACGGTATCAGGAGTTTCCTATCCTCCTAAATACGTCCTTGACCGGGGTTATATAAACCGATTCACAAATAAAGATCTTGCGCTCAAATGTAATTCTTAGTGAAGTATACGGGTAAATTCGTTTACGGAAATTTATACACACTTTATCATTAATATATTACCAGGCTTTTGCATATTCACGTTTTTTTTTGCTCAACTTTAGTCAAATTTAATTCTATACATTTTTTTTACGTAAAGCAATAGGAGTAAGAATATGATTTCGCGCCAATTTAACCAGCATCACCACCATCATCAAAATTGTTTACCGTTATTTTTGTGAACAATTTCAGTTATATAGTTTATTAATTAGAGAAATTTTGGTAAGTATTACTTATTAATGTTGAGGTTCTACTGATGTGCTTCTGTAGACCTTTTTGACGGTCAGTTTTATCCCATTTATCTCGATATTATCCCCGATGACAGAAATGTCAACCCGACCTATTCGTGTCAAAAGTGAAAATCAATCTATTTGATGAACTAATTTCTTCTTAAACATTACATCATACATGCATTAATTTTGTATTATTTGATAACCAGTCACATTCACGTTGCATGTTTGCATGATAATTGGTTATGTTTTAGTGCATTGTTAGGGCGATGCAACATGTGAGGTCTGCGCGATCACGTGACATTGTTATTTGTAAACAAACATGCTCCCCGTGTAACACGTGTCTGAATTATCCTTTCAAAGTGTTATGAATCTTTCAATCACCATTTTATGATATATTTTTCTGTTTTTAGGTTTGCATATCAGTAGTCAAAGTGAATTAGCCATAGTTCTGAACATTATTTGGCCCTTCCCTGTCATTTTCCTTTAAATTTGCTCAAAAGTCATACTTTTAGTCCATTTACAGTAACGGCTGATTTGTGATTTTACCATCTTAACTGCAATTTTCATATTGAACACATTTGACCATTCAGTATGAGTTCCAATGTACAAAATGTATTTTTGTCTTATATGAAGGAGGTTTTAGATCATGTTTTCCTAAACACCTTATTGCTATTTGTCTGTCTGGATTGTTTATGTTAAAACCACAAAATCAATTAGAGAAATTTTGGTAAGTTTTACTTATTAATGTTAAGGTTCTACTGATGTGCTTCTCTAGACCTTTTTGACGGTCAGTTTTATCCAATTTATCTCAATATTATCCCCGATGACAGAAATGTCAACCGGACCTAGCTGTTCGTGTCAAAAGTGAATCGCATCTATTTGATGAACTAATTTCTTCATAAACTGTACATGCATTATTTCTGTATTATTTGATAACCGATCACGTGACATTATTATTTGTAAACAAACATGCTCCCCATGTAACATGAATCTTTCAATCACTATAAATAATTTTATGATATATTTTTCTGTTTGTTTTTAGGTTTGTCAAAGTGAATTAAGACATAGTTCTGAGTAGTGTGGGTTTTTCTTAAGAATTAGAAGGTAAGTCTACATAACTCCATAAGTCATTCTTTAACTGAAGTCTAAAAAGATGACTCAACTTTCCCTCTAATTCTCCCTCTATTTTTGAAACCTCCATACGAAATTAAAGGGCATTTGCTCCCCTTGAACACTATTTAGCCCCTTCCCTGTCATTTCCCTTTAAATTTGCTCAAAAGTCATAGTTTTAGTCCATTTACAGTAATGGCTGATTTGTGATTTTACCATCTTAACTGCAATTTTCATATACACCTTATCGCTATTTGTCCGCCATTACTGGATATCACACAGGTTCCCGTAAAATTTTGACGTCATAAAACAAAATATCTGACGCCACAATGGGAAAGTGATTGTTGTGTAACCGGAGAGCATGTATCTACTCTACAAATTCATATCGTCACCACCGGGATTCAAACCTCGGTCGTCGGCAAGACAGTCAGTGCGTTAACCCACTGAGCCAAAGAATGAATTCTCTAGCTCAGTTGATTAAGACTGGCTTTATATGTTCTACCTGTACTGAGGGGAAGCAACCCTGCTACACTATTCCCCCACCACAAGAATCATCATATCTTCATATATGACTCTTAACAACACAAACCCTGGCTATACTCCAGATAACCATTATGGATTTTTTAGTCAGGCGCCAAATGTAACCGGAGAGCACGTATCTACTCTACAAATTCATATCGTCACCACCGGGATGTGACCCCGGTTGTCTGCATGACAGTCAGTGCGTTAACCCACTGAGCCAAAGAATCGATTCTCTAGCTCAGTTGATTAAGACTGGCTTTGTATGTTCTACCTGTACTGAGGGGAAGCAACCCCGCTACAGTTGTATGTGTCAAAAGTTCAAGCGGCAGGGTCAGCCGGGATAATTATAAGCAATAAGGTGTATTGAACACATTTGACCATTCAGTATGAGTTCCCATGTATTTTTGTCTTATATGAAGGAGGTTTTAGGTCATGTTTTCCTAAACACATGGGGGGGGGAAGGGGGGGTCATATTACACTGTAAAAAAAAATTGAGTCCAGAATTTTAAAGGAAAGTAGTGATTTGGTCCAGCTGAAAAAGGTTTAAAATTAGCACTTCAGAAGCTGTCAAAAGATTTCAAGACGCCCTAAACATAAAATTGTTCATAGTTTGTGTTAGAGCCGATGAAGTTTTCTATAATTTTGATATAATTTTTCCCAAGAGTAGTACAACACACTGTAAAAGTTTCTTTGAGAAAGCACAGGTTGGATTTTTTTTATTTTCATTTATGTTCTAAAAGAAATGCACTATGAAATAATTGTGGTCTCGGACCTTATGTCTTAAAATTCGGGTTTTATCCATTCTAATAGGTGGATTTTCAAGTTAATGAAAAAAATGCTTTGTTCACTAATTCAGCAATGCTTTAACTGTTGTGAATGTGAGCTCCCTTCGTCTATTATTAGAATCTAGATTTACATCATTCATTTTCAATGTAAGAGTTCTCCTTTCATTCAAAAGGTAGATTTCCATGTCATTTAATACGTAATAAATACATTTAGTATTGTATGTAACTATCATATTCATGTTTTTATTTGTCATTATCAAAGTACTATTGAGATCCAGGATTCTGTCTTGAATAAACAGTGTTTGTAACACACATAATTTTATCCGTTTCTTTCCCTTCCCTTAAAAGTATCTTTCAGTTTGAAACTACCTGAGAATCATACTGAGTTCACACCTAATTTGAATTAGTTTAATTCACATTTGAAACAGTTTACATTAACAAACGCATATAGTTCAAATGCGAATTGAATGCAAGTGAATTGTTTGTCTATCTATGATCAACATGTTGGGGTATGACTATAAACCACTTTTACTAATATTAAGAAACATTGTTGAATTTTATTTATGGAAGCTTACTTTTCATTTATATAAATTTAAGATTAATATTTCTGAGATGTAGGTTATGGATTGTCTCTACTTATAAAGGGGGAGGATTCCCAGTTGTTTAATATATTTAATTAAATTGTATTTAGGCGCGTAGCTCCCTATACGCCAACACGCAACGTGCACATCAATTCAGCATACAAAACAAAATTTATAGCAATCGGCATGCAAAAAAAAAATTTAAAAATTTAAAGGAAACACAAATATGTTGTTTATAACAAACAAATCATTTAAAAATTGTATGTTTTTGAATATCATAAATACAGTTGTGAAAATGAATAATCAGTCCCTTGCTTTAATGAAAATGAAAAATCTTGCTTCACTAGTGCAGAAAATGAATAATTTGTCCTCTTAGATTACAAAAATAGATAACCTGTCAATAACCTGTCAAAAACAAATCCTCCTGCCCCCCCCCCCCCCCTAGAATATCAAATGGGCAACCCTTAAGTCTATATAGGATTTTTTTCTGCGACAAGTGCCTCAAACCATGTATTCAGATTTTGGATAAAGGACCACAATAGGTAAAAGTCCAATTTAAAATTAAATGTTTTAAGTTCTTAGACCACATTCATTCTGTGTCGGAAACCTATTCTGTTTTGACTATTTGATCACAATCCAAATTCAGAGCTGTATCAGGCTTTAATGTTGTGTCCATACTTGCCCCAACTGTTCAGGGTTGGACCTCTGCTGTAGTATCAAGCTGCGCCCTGTGGAGCATCTGGTTTATTTGTAGGGTAGATGTTCCCGACCTGTTTATTAGTGGAATTATGAATTGGGCCATTACTCTTCTCAATTGTATTATTAAATAATATTACATTAGATGTAAGTTTCATACGTTATTCTGATTGGCTAACATGTTATTCCGTAAACAATTGCATCAGACAAAAACATTTATCATGCATAACACGAGGTCCCACAAAAAAAGTGCACAAGTGAATTAAATAAAACTGGATAAAAATCGTGTTTTCATGATTTTAGCTAAAAAAATGTAATTATAAGTATTGAATACTTCTTTTTGAAACTTTATAGGGTTGTAAAAGCGTTGACCGTGCGTACATTTTTAGAATGAAGCGCTTCCGCGCTTCATACAAAATGTACTTCGGTCAACGCTTTTACCACCCAATAAATTTACAAAAAGAAGCATTCAATTCTTAAATGCATACTTTTCATGTTGGGACAGTTTCCCTCATTTTTGAAGGCTGTATGGTTGCCTATAATAAATTGCTTTGTGATTTGAACATATGTATATGTACTTTAAAATTTTAGTCTTGCATGTTTATAATTATGTGTACGATATATCACTGATTCAGTGGCAATGGTAAATAGACACTGACAAGTCTTAGATAACATTTTATAGTTTTGAATGTTTTTTCATCAGATGACTAAAATTAGGTGGAGGTGTGTTCTTATTTCCAACAGAGGGGCACTCAACCTATATCAATTTTTGCATGAAGCAAATTGATAGTTGCTAGATACTGAATGATTATACCACAAAAAAGTTTAAACCTGTGCATATTTATTTAAAATACGATAATAAAAATCATGTCTTTTTCAGGACTTCTGATCCAACCATGTAGTATGGCATGTTATTGGGATATGGTTTTGGTCGATGGATGTTCGTGAAGGACCTGTAGTACAAAGTATATCACTGGATTTAGCTCTTTGTCTAAGTGTATTATTAAAGTACTTTGCTTTGAGCTCAGTTCATTGTTATGCAATTCATTCTTTGTGAAATAAAGATTTGACAGACAACTCTCATGTACAAGGATTTGTCAAAGAAGTATCACCTCTATGTACAATGTAAGTAATAGGAAGATAAAAGCATTCTATTTCGATTGTTCATTGACCAAATTTAAAAAAAAAGACCAAATTTACCTGACAATACTACTCCCGCTACTAGCAATATGATGCTAGGTTGTTTTAATACATCTGTACTGCCTACAGATGACTTGGTCCTGAGTGTAAATGGTCCTTCAAGTATATGTTTAAAGGGGCACTAGCTAAGAGATGTATGATTCGTTTTTGTACAATCAATTATAAAACTGAAATAGTGAAATAATAATTCGCTTTTAGCAGCCAAAATGGTTCAATTTTGTCAAATTATGTTAAATAATGTTGATAATGAAGTATTCACTTGCAAGTGATAAAGTCAACTTCAATTTAACCTGATTTCTAAAACTATATTTTATTGTACATGTTGAACATTTTTCATTCATTTGTTTATTTCTTAATTTGTGTGAATTAACATTGATACAGTAAATGTTAATTACTACACTTTCATACCACAACCCATACTGTATTGGTACATGTATCACTTATATTAGTATCCATATAACAGAAAAAAATGAAAAGAGAATAATTTTGCATAACCTTTTGAATACTATTGCTTTTTAGATATTTAAACATATTAAGACTAATTAAGCTGTTGATAATATCCACTTGACATACTTGAAATTCTATCATATTACTTTTGGAGCAGTTGTGAGTCTTTGAAGCATGCTCAAAGGTTCTTTATGTGAAATCATTGTCATATTGGTCAATATTTTTCTTTGCTTCGACCAGATTTGGAGGGGATATTATCAAAGAATTGATAAAAAAATCAGCACAAAGGTTCTCTTCCTAGATCATATAGCCCCAAACATCATGTCAGGCATTGTCATTACTAAAAACCAATAAATGTATTCTAATATGAGGAACATTTTAACAATTTTTTACTAATGATACTGATGATCCACCACAAAATAATATAAATACAACCATACAAATAGTAAGCAAATACATATAAAAAAAGATGTGGTATGATTGCCAATGAGACAATTCTCCACAAGAGACCAAAATGACACAGAAATTAACAACTACAAGTCACCATATGGCCATCAACAATGAGCAAAGCCAATACCCTATCATCAGCTATAAAAAGCCCCGAAATGACAATATAAAACAATTCAAACGAGAAAACCAACAGCCTTAGTTATGTACCAAAAATTATAAAAAAAGCGACTATGTAACACACAAACAAACGACAACCACTGAATTACAGGCTCCTCATGTTATCAAATCTTTATATCATCTCCCATTTAGAAAAAAAACACATGAAAAAATGAACCTATTATGTGTTGCTCTCCTAGCTACAAAGTGAATCAAAAATCAAAGATGTGGAACATATTCGATCATAATCTTTTGGTAACTAATGTAATTACTGTCTCTTCCATGCCCATCTTGAACATAAAAACTAAATATTGAATAAACAATACTCCTAATGCTCAAGTTGGTTGTCATCGTGCAATGCCTTTAATAACACCATATAGGAAAACATAGAACTCCCTTTTGTCATAAGTAACTGTCAAACATCAAAACATACTATCCACACTCATCTGTGTCCACACTTGTTCAACAATACAAAAAAAAAAAAAAAAAAAAAAAAAAAAAAAACTCACCTGAAGGTCATTATACGGAACTCACCAACAAAAAATAAGTTAGTGTTTTGATAATTTTTAAAATAGGTCGAAACATGATGGAAAAGTTGTTAATGTATATAAAGACATAGGCTTTCAAAGATCTACCATCTACAAAATGACAAGCACAAGATATATAACAGTAAAACTGATTGACCATGCACCTGCAGCAAAAGAAACAGCATACCAATGTATTGTCTTCATTGATATTCGCAGTAGGCTGGCTAGGAAATAACTTGCTTTGTAAACAAGATATTTGCCAATATTACAAACGTGCCGAAAGGCAAACAAATCAAGATTTGGCACGTGCGAAATGTCTTTTCTAGTCATAACAAAACCTCCATAAAGTAATACACACGTCGCAACAAATAAAGAAATCAGACAGTTAGTGCAATAATACTTTAACGAGTATTTATACTGCAATCAGCTATTTTACTATACAGATAAAGCTATACGTATAAACGTTAGCTTTATACGTCAATGACCTCAACTCACCTATAAGCCCCGCCTACTTACAACGTCACGTCACAACCATGACAACGTGTAGTAACAATGGCCAAACTTTTATGAATTTAAACCTGTTATGTCTTCAAATTGGTAATTTATATACCATGTTTATCAAATGTTATTAATTAAATTCATTTTCCCTTTCTAATTCCTTAAATTGTCAATGCTTACCGCCTAGACTACGCTCATAGGGAAATACCCCAAAATGGTACCCCAAGGGGGAAATTCCAAACACTTTTTAATAATATTTGTTTCATATTTTTTATAATGATGAAAAGAAAAACTCTATACATGTATATGAATTTAACGAAAATTGAGTAATTTTAAGATCTGCATATGTCAGACAGGGTTCACCTGACCTCGACTTTAATTTATGAAACAGTGATGGGTATAAAAAAAAAAGGAGATGTGGTATGATTGCCAGTAAGACAACTCTCCAGAAGAGACCAAATGACACAGACATTAATATCTATAGGTCACCGTACGGCCTTCAACAATGAACAAAGCCCATACAGCATAGTCAGCTATAAAAGGCCACGAAATAACAATGTAAAACAATTCAAACATCAAAACTAACGGCCTAATTTATGTACCAAAAAACATGATAGAAAAACAAATATGTAACACATAAACAAACGACAACCCCTGAGTTACAGGCTCCTGACTTGGAACAGGCGCATAGTTTATATAGAATGTAGCGGGATCAAACATGTTAGCAGGTTCCCAACCCTCCCCTAACCTAGCTTTAAAAATCAGTAAAGGCTTGACTCATCAGATGGATAAATATACAAATACTACAAATACAAGTGGACGTGTTCGGGTAATTGTATTTCCCAACAACAAAAAGACACCAAGTACAGATCTGAGAGTACTCGCAGTTACTGACAGCTAGTTCAAAGCCACTAACAACTAATAAAAAAAATTATGCATCTAAGACTTAATGTACTGATAATAAAATAAATGATGTCGCAGTGTTGTGTGGTTTAGGAAATTTATTTTGTATTTATACTATCAAAACATCAAAACTTTTAATTGCCTTGTATCAACTATTAAATGTCTGATGCTGAGTTCACACGTAATTTGAATTCGATTCGCATTAACTAATTCGAATTAGTTTAATTCGCATTCGAAATGTTTTACGTCCTAACGTCAATTACAATGCGCGTCAAATTCACTTTACTGTACAAACGACGTTAACTTTTAATTCGTATTAACAAAAACGTATTTCTAATTCGAATTGAGTAATTCGAATTAACCAATTCGAACCAATTCGAATTTAAAAAGAAAAGTGTGTGAACGCGATTAGCGAATTCGATTCGCATTCGATTCGAATTCAATTCGAATGAAATGTCCGTGTGAACGAGTCATTATATAGATATATAAGAATATGTAGTATGAGTGTTGATGAAAAAACTCTCCATCTAAGTCACAATTGTTTCCGTACACTACACGTTTACTGAATGAGAATGAATTTATATAAAAACAATCTTTAGCTTAACAAAAAACAAACGTAGCATCAGACACATTATCACAAACCCTAATACTCTCTATAACCCTAACCCTAATACTCTCTATAACCCTAAACCTAATGTTGTCTATAACCCTAACCCTAATACTGTCTATAACCCTAACCCTAATATTACTGGTCTATAACCCTAACCCTAATACTCTCTATAACATTAACCCTAATGCTGTCTATAACCCTAACCCTAATACCCTCTATAACCCTAACCCTAATGCTGTCTATAACCCTAACCCTAATACTGTCTATAACCCTAACCCTAATATTACTGGTCTATAACCCTAACCCTAGAGCTGTCTATAACCCTAACCCTAATACTCTCTATAACCCTAACCCTAATACTGTCTATAACGCTAACCCTAAAACTCTCTATAACCCTAACCCTAATGCTGTCTATAGCCCTAACCCTAATACTCTCTATAACCCTAACCCTTATACTGTCTATAACCCTCACCATAGTGCTGTCTATAACCCTAACCCTAATACTCTCTATAACCCTAACCCTAATACTGTCTATAACCCTAACCCTAAAACTCTCTATAACCCTAACCCTAGTACTGTCTATAACCCTAACCCTAATACTCTCTATAACCCTAACCCTAAAACTCTCTATAACCCTCACTCTAGTGCTGTCTATAACCCTAACCCTAATACTCTCTATAACCCTAACCCTAATACTGTCTATAACCCTAACCCTAGTGCTGTCTATAACCCTAACCCTAATACTCTCTATAACCCTAGCCCTAATGTTGTCTATAACCCTTACCCTAGTGCTGTCTATATCCCTAACCCTAGTGTTGTCTATAAACCTTACTCTAATACTCTCTATAACCCTTACCATAATGCTGTCTATAACACTAACCCTAATGATGTCTATAACCCTAACCCTAGTACTCTCTATAACCCTAACCCTAATACTCTCTATTACCCTAACCCTAATACTCTCTATTACCCTAACCCTAATACTGTCTATAACCATAACCCTAATACTCTTTATAACCCTTACCCTAATACTGTCTATAACCCTTACCCTAGTGCTGTCTATAACCCTAACCCTCATGCTGTCTATAACCCTAACCCTAATGCTGTCTATAACCCTAACCCGTATGCTCTCTATAACCTTAACCCTGATGCTGTCTAACCCTAAACCTAATACTGTCTACAACCCTAACCCTAGTACTCTCTATAACCCTTACCCTAGTGTTGTCTATAACCCTAACCCTAATGCTGTCTATAACCCTAACCCTAGTGCTGTCCATAACCCTAACCCTAATACTCTCTATAACCCTAACCCTAATGCTGTCAATAACCATAACCCTAGAGCTGTCTATAACCCTAACCCTAATACTCTCTATAACCCTAACCCTTATACTGTCTATAACCCTTACCCTAAAACACTCTATAACCCTAACCCTAATGTTGTCTATAACCCTAACCCTAGTACTCTCTATAACCCTAACCCTAATACTCTCTATAACCCTAACCCTAATGCTGTTTATAACCCTAACTCCAGTGCTGTTTATAACCCTAACTCTAGTGCTGTCTATAACCCTAACCGTAGTACTGTCTATAACCCTAACCCTAGTGCTTTCTATAACCCTAACCCAAGTGCTGTTTATAACCCTAACCCTAGTGCTCTCTATAACCCTAACCCTAGTGCTCTCTATAACCCTAACCCTAATACTGTCTATAACCCTAACCATAGTGTTCCCTATAACCCTAACCCTAATGCTGTCTATAACCCTAACCCTTATGATGTCTATAACCCTAACCCTAGTGCTCTCTAAAACCCTAACCCTAGTGCTGTCTATAACCCTAACCCTATTGCTCTCTATAACCCTAACCCTAATGCTGTCTATAACCCTAACCCTTATGATGTCTATAACCCTAACCCTAGTGCTCTCTAAAACCCTAACCCTAGTGCTCTCTATAACCCTAACCCTAGTGCTCTCTATAACCTTAACCCTATTGCTCTCTATAACCCTAACCCTTATGCTCTCTATAACCCTAACCCTATTGCTCTCTATATCCCTAACCATAGTGCTGTTTATAACCTTAACCCTAGTGCTCTCTATAACCCTCACCCTAGTGTTCCCTATAACCCTAACCCTAATGCTCTCTATCACCCTAACCCTAATGATGTCTATAACCCTAACCCTAGTACTCTCTAAAACTTTAACCCTAACGCTCTCTATAACCCTAACCCTAGTGCTCTCTATAACCCTAACCCTAGTATTTTCTATACCCCTAACCCTAATACTGTCTATATCCCTAACCCTACTGCTGTCTATAACCTTAACCCTAGTGCTCTCTATAACCCTAACCCTAATGCTGTCTATAACCCTAACCCTTATGATGTCAATGACCCTAAACCTAATGCTGTTTATAACCCTAACCTTAGTGCTGTTTATAACCCTAACCCTAGTGCTCTCTATAACCCTAACCCAAAGGTATCTATAACCCTAACCCTAGTGCTCTCTATAACCCTAACCCTAGTGCTGTTTATAACCTTAACCCTAGTGCTCTCTATAACCCTAACCCTAGTACTGCCTATAACCCTAACCCTAGTCCTCTCTATAACCCTAACCCTAGTGCTGTTTATAACCCTAACCCTAGTGCTCTCTATAACCCTAACCCTAGTGCTCTCTATAACCCTAACCCTAATGCTCTCTATAACCCTAACCCTAATGCTCTCTATAACCTTAACCCTAGTGCTCTTTATAACCCTAACCCTAGTGCTGTCTATAACCCTAACCCTAGTGCTGTCTATAACCCTAACCCTAGTACTCTCTATAACCCTAACCCTAGTGCTGTTTATAACTCTAACCCTAGTGCTCTCTATCACCCTAACCCCAATACTCTCTATCCCTAACCCTAGTGCTCTCTATAACCCTAACCCTTATACTGTCTATAACCCTAACCCTATAACACTATATAACCCTAACCCTAATGTTGTCTATAACCCTAACCCTAGTACTCTCTATAACCCTAACCCTAATACTCTCTATAACCCTTACCCTAATGCTGTTTATAACCCTAACTCCAGTGCTGTTTATAACCCTAACCCTAGTGCTTTCTATAACCCTAACCCAAGTGCTGTTTATAACCCTAACCCTAGTGCTTTCTATAACCCTAACCCTAGTGCTCTCTATAACCCTAACCCTAATACTGTCTATAACCCTAACCATAGTGTTCCCTATAACCCTAACTCTAATGCTGTCTATAACCCTAACCCTTATGATGTCTACAACCCTAACCCTAGTGCTCTCTAAAACCCTAACCCTAGTGCTGTCTATAACCCTAACCCTATTGCTCTCTATAACCCTAACCCTAATGCTGTCTATAACCCTAACCCTTATGATGTCTATAACCCTAACCCTAGTGCTCTCTAAAACCCTAACCCTAGTGATCTCTATAACCCTAACCCTAGTGCTCTCTATCACCCTAACCCTAATGATGTCTATAACCCTAACCCTAGTACTCTCTAAAACTTTAACCCTAACGCTCTCTATAACCCTAACCCTAGTGCTCTCTATAACCCTAACCCTAGTATTTTCTATACCCCTAACCCTAATACTGTCTATATCCCTAACCCTAGTGCTGTCTATAACCTTAACCCTAGTGCTCTCTATAACCCTAACCCTAATGCTGTCTATAACCCTAACCCTTATGATGTCAATGACCCTAAACCTAATGCTGTTTATAACCCTAACCTTAGTGCTGTTTATAACCCTAACCCTAGTGCTCTCTATAACCCTAACCCAAAGGTATCTATAACCCTAACCCTAGTGCTCTCTATAACCCTAACCCTAGTGCTGTTTATAACCTTAACCCTAGTGCTCTCTATAACCCTAACCCTAGTACTGCCTATAACCCTAACCCTAGTCCTCTCTATAACCCTAACCCTAGTGCTGTTTATAACCCTAACCCTAGTGCTCTCTATAACCCTAACCCTAGTGCTCTCTATAACCCTAACCCTAATGCTCTCTATAACCCTAACCCTAATGCTCTCTATAACCTTAACCCTAGTGCTCTTTATAACCCTAACCCTAGTGCTGTCTATAACCCTAACCCTAGTGCTGTCTATAACCCTAACCCTAGTGCTCTCTATAACCCTAACCCTAGTGCTGTTTATAACTCTAACCCTAGTGCTCTCTATCACCCTAACCCCAATACTCTCTATCCCTAACCCTAGTGCTCTCTATAACCCTAACCCTTATACTGTCTATAACCCTAACCCTATAACACTATATAACCCTAACCCTAATGTTGTCTATAACCCTAACCCTAGTACTCTCTATAACCCTAACCCTAATACTCTCTATAACCCTAACCCTAATGCTGTTTATAACCCTAACTCCAGTGCTGTTTATAACCCTAACCCTAGTGCTTTCTATAACCCTAACCCTAGTGCTGTTTATAACCCTAACCCTAGTGCTTTCTATAACCCTAACCCTAGTGCTCTCTATAACCCTAACCCTAATACTGTCTATAACCCTAACCATAGTGTTCCCTATAACCCTAACCCTAATGCTGTCTATAACCCTAACCCTTATGATGTCTATAACCCTAACCCTAGTGCTCTCTAAAACCCTAACCCTAGTGCTGTCTATAACCCTAACCCTATTGCTCTCTATAACCCTAACCCTAATGCTGTCTATAACCCTAACCCTTATGATGTCTATAACCCTAACCCTAGTGCTCTCTAAAACCCTAACCCTAGTGCTCTCTATAACCCTAACCCTAGTGCTCTCTATAACCTTAACCCTATTGCTCTCTATAACCCTAACCCTTATGCTCTCTATAACCCTAACCCTATCGCTCTCTATATCCCTAACCATAGTGCTGTTTATAACCTTAACCCTAGTGCTCTCTATAACCCTCACCCTAGTGTTCCCTATAACCCTAACCCTAATGCTCTCTATCACCCTAACCCTAATGATGTCTATAACCCTAACCCTAGTACTCTCTAAAACTTTAACCCTAACGCTCTCTATAACCCTAACCCTAGTGCTCTCTATAACCCTAACCCTAGTATTTTCTATACCCCTAACCCTAATACTGTCTATATCCCTAACCCTAGTGCTGTCTATAACCTTAACCCTAGTGCTCTCTATAACCCTAACCCTAATGCTGTCTATAACCCTAACCCTTATGATGTCAATGACCCTAAACCTAATGCTGTTTATAACCCTAACCTTAGTGCTGTTTATAACCCTAACCCTAGTGCTCTCTATAACCCTAACCCAAAGGTATCTATAACCCTAACCCTAGTGCTCTCTATAACCCTAACCCTAGTGCTGTTTATAACCTTAACCCTAGTGCTCTCTATAACCCTAACCCTAATGCTCTCTATAACCCTAACCCTAATGCTCTCTATAACCTTAACCCTAGTGCTCTTTATAACCCTAACCCTAGTGCTGTCTATAACCCTAACCCTAGTGCTGTCTATAACCCTAACCCTAGTGCTCTCTATAACCCTAACCCTAGTGCTGTTTATAACTCTAACCCTAGTGCTCTCTATCACCCTAACCCCAATACTCTCTATCCCTAACCCTAGTGCTCTCTATAACCCTAACCCTTATACTGTCTATAACCCTAACCCTATAACACTATATAACCCTAACCCTAATGTTGTCTATAACCCTAACCCTAGTACTCTCTATAACCCTAACCCTAATACTCTCTATAACCCTAACCCTAATGCTGTTTATAACCCTAACTCCAGTGCTGTTTATAACCCTAACCCTAGTGCTTTCTATAACCCTAACCCAAGTGCTGTTTATAACCCTAACCCTAGTGCTCTCTATAACCCTAACCCTAATGCTATCTATAATCCTAACCCTAGTGCTCTCTATAACCCTAACCCTAGTGCTCTCTATAACCCTAACCCTAATACTGTCTATAACCCTAACCATAGTGTTCCCTATAACCCTAACCCTAATGCTGTCTATAACCCTAACCCTTATGATGTCTATAACCCTAACCCTAGTGCTTTCTAAAACCCTAACCCTAACGCTCTCTATAACCCTAACCCTATCGCTCTCTATATCCCTAACCCTAGTGCTGTTTATAACCTTAACCCTAGTGCTCTCTATAACCCTAACCCTAGTACTGCCTATAACCCTAACCCTAGTGCTCTCTATAACCCTAACCCTAGTGCTGTTTATAACCCTAACCCTAGTGCTCTCTATAACCCTTACTCTAGTGCTCTCTATAACCCTAACCCTAATGCTATCTATAACCCTAACCCTAGTGCTCTCTATAACCCTAACCCTAGTCCTCTCTATAACCCTAACCCTAATACTGTCTATAACCCTAACCCTAGTTTTCCCTATAACCCTAACCCTAATGCTGTCTATAACCCTAACCCTAATGATGTCTATAACCCTAACCCTAGTGCTCTCTAAAACCCTAACCCTAACGCTCTCTATAACCCTAACCCTAGTGCTCTCTATAACCCTAACCCTAGTATTTTCTATACCCCTAACCCTAATACTGTCTATATCCCTAACCCTAGTGCTGTCTATAACCTTAACCCTAGTGCTCTCTATAACCCTAACCCTAATGCTGTCTATAACCCTAACCCTAATGATGTCAATGACCCTAAACCTAATGCTGTTTATAACCCTAACCTTAGTGCTGTTTATAACCCTAACCCTAGTGCTCTCTATAACCCTAACCCAAAGGTATCTATAACCCTAACCCTAGTGCTATCTATAACCCTAACCCTAGTGCTGTTTATAACCTTAACCCTAGTGCTCTCTATAACCCTAACCCTAGTACTGCCTATAACCCTAACCCTAGTCCTCTCTATAACCCTAACCCTAGTGCTGTTTATAACCCTAACCCTAGTGCTCTCTATAACCCTAACCCTAGTGCTGTTTATAATCCTAACCCTAGTGCTCTCTATAAACCTAACCCTAATGCTGTTTATAACCCTAACCTTAGTGCTCTCTATAACTCTAACCCTAATACTGTGCTCTCTATAACCCTAATCCTGTCTATAACCCTAACCCTAGTGATCTCTATAACCCTAACCCTAATGCTGTTTATAACCCTAACCCTAGTGCTCTCTATAATCCTAAATCTAGTGCTGTCTTTAACCCTAACCCTAGTGCTCTCTATAACCCTAACCCTAGTGCTCTCTATAACCCTAACCCTAATATTGTCTATAACCCTAACCATAGTGTTCCCTATAACCCTAACCCTATTGCTGTCTATAACCCTAACCCTTATGATGTCTATAACCCTAACCCTAGTGCTCTCTAAAACCCTAACCCTAACGCTCTCTATAACCCTAACCCTATCGCTCTCTATATCCCTAACCCTAGTGCTGTTTATAACCTTAACCCTAGTGCTCTCTATAACCCTAACCCTAGTACTGCCTATAACCCTAACCCTAGTGCTCTCTATAACCCTAACCCTAGTGCTGTTTATAACCCTAACCCTAGTGCTCTCTATAACCCTTACTCTAGTGCTCTCTATAACCCTAACCCTAATGTTATCTATAACCCTAACCCTAGTGCTCTCTATAACCCTAACCCTAGTGCTCTCTATAACCCTAACCCTAATACTGTCTATAACCCTAACCTTAGTGTTCCCTATAACCCTAACCCTAATGCTGTCTATAACCCTAACCCTAATGATGTCTATAACCCTAACCCTAGTGCTCTCTAAAACCCTAACCCTAACGCTCTCTATAACCCTAACCCTAGTGCTCTCTATAACCCTAACCCTAGTATTTTCTATACCCCTAACCCTAATACTGTCTATATCCCTTACCCTAGTGCTGTCTATAACCTTAACCCTAGTGCTCTCTATAACCCTAACCCTAATGCTGTCTATAACCCTAACCCTAATGATGTTAATGACCCTAAAACTAATGCTGTTTATAACCCTAACCTTAGTGCTGTTTATAACCTTAACCCTAGTGCTCTCTATAACCCTAACCCTAGTACTGCCTATAACCCTAACCCTAGTCCTCTCTATAACCCTAACCCTAGTGCTGTTTATAACCCTAACCCTAGTGCCCTCTATAACCCTATCCCTAGTGCTGTTTATAATCCTAACCCTAGTGCTCTCTATAAACCTAACCCTAATGCTGTTTATAACCCTAACCTTAGTGCTGTTTATAACCCTAACTCTAGTGCTCTCTACAACTCTAACCCTAATACTGTGCTCTCTATAACCCTAATCCTGTCTATAACCCTAACCCTAGTGATCTCTATAACCCTAATCCTGTCTATAACCCTAACCCTAGTGATCTCTATAACCCTAACCCTAATGCTGTTTATAACCCTAACCCTAGTGCTCTCTATAACCCTAAATCTAGTGCTGTCTTTAACCCTAACCCTAGTGCTCTCTATAACCCTTACCCTAATGCTGTTTATAACCCTAACCCTAGTGCTCTCTATAACCCTAACCCTAGTGCTGTCTATAACCCTAACCCTAGTGTTCCCTATAACCCTAACCCTAATGCTCTCTATCACCCTAACCCTAATGATGTCTATAACCCTAACCCTAGTGCTCTCTAAAACTTTAACCCTAACGCTCTCTATAACCCTAACCCTAGTCCTCTCTATAACCCTAACCCTAGTATTTTCTATACCCCTAACCCTAATACTGTCTATATCCCTAACCCTAGTGCTGTCTATAACCTTAACTCTAGTGCTCTCTATAACCCTAACCCTAATGCTGTCTATAACCCTAACCCTTATGATGTCAATGACCCTAAACCTAATGCTGTTTATAACCCTAACCTTAGTGCTGTTTATAACCCTAACCCTAGTGCTCTCTATAACCCTAACCCAAAGGTATCTATAACCCTAACCCTAGTGCTCTCTATAACCCTAACCCTAGTGCTGTTTATAACCTTAACCCTAGTGCTCTCTATAACCCTAACCCTAGTACTGCCTATAACCCTAACCCTAGTCCTCTCTATAACCCTAACCCTAGTGCTGTTTATAACCCTAACCCTAGTGCTCTCTATAACCCTAACCCTAGTGCTCTCTATAACCCTAACCCTAATGCTCTCTATAACCCTAACCCTAATGCTCTCTATAACCTTAACCCTAGTGCTCTTTATAACCCTAACCCTAGTGCTGTCTATAACCCTAACCCTAGTGCTGTCAATAACCCTAACCCTAGTGCTCTCTATAACCCTAACCCTAGTGCTGTTTATAACTCTAACCCTAGTGCTCTCTATCACCCTAACCCCAATACTCTCTATCCCTAACCCTAGTGCTCTCTATAACCCTAACCCTTATACTGTCTATAACCCTAACCCTAAAACACTCTATAACCCTAACCCTAGTACTCTCTATAACCCTAACCCTAATACTCTCTTTAACCCTAACCCTAATGCTGTTTATAACCTTAACCCTAGTGCTCTCTATAACCCTAACCCTAGTACTGCCTATAACCCTAACCCTAGTCCTCTCTATAACCCTAACCCTAGTGCTGTTTATAACCCTAACCCTAGTGCTCTCTATAACCCTAACCCTAGTGCTGTTTATAATCCTAACCCTAGTGCTCTCTATAAACCTAACCCTAATGCTGTTTATAACCCTAACCTTAGTGCTCTCTATAACTCTAACCCTAATACTGTGCTCTCTATAACCCTAATCCTGTCTATAACCCTAACCCTAGTGATCTCTATAACCCTAACCCTAATGCTGTTTATAACCCTAACCCTAGTGCTCTCTATAATCCTAAATCTAGTGCTGTCTTTAACCCTAACCCTAGTGCTCTCTATAACCCTAACCCTAGTGCTCTCTATAACCCTAACCCTAATATTGTCTATAACCCTAACCATAGTGTTCCCTATAACCCTAACCCTATTGCTGTCTATAACCCTAACCCTTATGATGTCTATAACCCTAACCCTAGTGCTCTCTAAAACCCTAACCCTAACGCTCTCTATAACCCTAACCCTATCGCTCTCTATATCCCTAACCCTAGTGCTGTTTATAACCTTAACCCTAGTGCTCTCTATAACCCTAACCCTAGTACTGCCTATAACCCTAACCCTAGTGCTCTCTATAACCCTAACCCTAGTGCTGTTTATAACCCTAACCCTAGTGCTCTCTATAACCCTTACTCTAGTGCTCTCTATAACCCTAACCCTAATGTTATCTATAACCCTAACCCTAGTGCTCTCTATAACCCTAACCCTAGTGCTCTCTATAACCCTAACCCTAATACTGTCTATAACCCTAACCTTAGTGTTCCCTATAACCCTAACCCTAATGCTGTCTATAACCCTAACCCTAATGATGTCTATAACCCTAACCCTAGTGCTCTCTAAAACCCTAACCCTAACGCTCTCTATAACCCTAACCCTAGTGCTCTCTATAACCCTAACCCTAGTATTTTCTATACCCCTAACCCTAATACTGTCTATATCCCTTACCCTAGTGCTGTCTATAACCTTAACCCTAGTGCTCTCTATAACCCTAACCCTAATGCTGTCTATAACCCTAACCCTAATGATGTCAATGACCCTAAAACTAATGCTGTTTATAACCCTAACCTTAGTGCTGTTTATAACCTTAACCCTAGTGCTCTCTATAACCCTAACCCTAGTACTGCCTATAACCCTAACCCTAGTCCTCTCTATAACCCTAACCCTAGTGCTGTTTATAACCCTAACCCTAGTGCCCTCTATAACCCTATCCCTAGTGCTGTTTATAATCCTAACCCTAGTGCTCTCTATAAACCTAACCCTAATGCTGTTTATAACCCTAACCTTAGTGCTGTCTATAACCCTAACCCTAGTGTTCCCTATAACCCTAACCCTAATGCTCTCTATCACCCTAACCCTAATGATGTCTATAACCCTAACCCTAGTGCTCTCTAAAACTTTAACCCTAACGCTCTCTATAACCCTAACCCTAGTCCTCTCTATAACCCTAACCCTAGTATTTTCTATACCCCTAACCCTAATACTGTCTATATCCCTAACCCTAGTGCTGTCTATAACCTTAACTCTAGTGCTCTCTATAACCCTAACCCTAATGCTGTCTATAACCCTAACCCTTATGATGTCAATGACCCTAAACCTAATGCTGTTTATAACCCTAACCTTAGTGCTGTTTATAACCCTAACCCTAGTGCTCTCTATAACCCTAACCCAAAGGTATCTATAACCCTAACCCTAGTGCTCTCTATAACCCTAACCCTAGTGCTGTTTATAACCTTAACCCTAGTGCTCTCTATAACCCTAACCCTAGTACTGCCTATAACCCTAACCCTAGTCCTCTCTATAACCCTAACCCTAGTGCTGTTTATAACCCTAACCCTAGTGCTCTCTATAACCCTAACCCTAGTGCTCTCTATAACCCTAACCCTAATGCTCTCTATAACCCTAACCCTAATGCTCTCTATAACCTTAACCCTAGTGCTCTTTATAACCCTAACCCTAGTGCTGTCTATAACCCTAACCCTAGTGCTGTCAATAACCCTAACCCTAGTGCTCTCTATAACCCTAACCCTAGTGCTGTTTATAACTCTAACCCTAGTGCTCTCTATCACCCTAACCCCAATACTCTCTATCCCTAACCCTAGTGCTCTCTATAACCCTAACCCTTATACTGTCTATAACCCTAACCCTAAAACACTCTATAACCCTAACCCTAGTACTCTCTATAACCCTAACCCTAATACTCTCTATAACCCTAACCCTAATGCTGTTTATAACCCTAACTCCAGTGCTGTTTATGACCCTAACCCTAGTGCTTTCTATAACCCTAACCCAAGTGCTGTTTATAACCCTAACCCTAGTGCTCTCTATAACCCTAACCCTAATGCTATCTATAACCCTAACCCTAGTGCTCTCTATAACCCTAACCCTAGTGCTCTCTATAACCCTAACCCTAATACTGTCTATAACCCTAACCATAGTGTTCCCTATAACCCTAACCCTAATGCTGTCTATAACCCTAACCCTTATGATGTCTATAACCCTAACCCTAGTGCTCTCTAAAACCCTAACCCTAACGCTCTCTATAACCCTAACCCTATCGCTCTCTATATCCCTAACCCTAGTGCTGTTTATAACCTTAACCCTAGTGCTCTCTATAACCCTAACCCTAGTACTGCCTATAACCCTAACCCTAGTGCTCTCTATAACCCTAACCCTAGTGCTGTTTATAACCCTAACCCTAGTGCTCTCTATAACCCTTACTCTAGTGCTCTCTATAACCCTAACCCTAATGCTATCTATAACCCTAACCCTAGTGCTCTCTATAACCCTAACCCTAGTCCTCTCTATAACCCTAACCCTAATACTGTCTATAACCCTAACCCTAGTGTTCCCTATAACCCTAACCCTAATGCTGTCTATAACCCTAACCCTAATGATGTCTATAACCCTAACCCTAGTGCTCTCTAAAACCCTAACCCTAACGCTCTCTATAACCCTAACCCTAGTGCTCTCTATAACCCTAACCCTAGTATTTTCTATACCCCTAACCCTAATACTGTCTATATCCCTAACCCTAGTGCTGTCTATAACCTTAACCCTAGTGCTCTCTATAACCCTAACCCTAATGCTGTCTATAACCCTTACCCTAATGATGTCAATGACCCTAAACCTAATGCTGTTTATAACCCTAACCTTAGTGCTGTTTATAACCCTAACCCTAGTGCTCTCTATAACCCTAACCCAAAGGTATCTATAACCCTAACCCTAGTGCTCTCTATAACCCTAACCCTAGTGCTGTTTATAACCTTAACCCTAGTGCTCTCTATAACCCTAACCCTAGTACTGCCTATAACCCTAACCCTAGTCCTCTCTATAACCCTAACCCTAGTGCTGTTTATAACCCTAACCCTAGTGCTCTCTATAACCCTAACCCTAGTGCTGTTTATAATCCTAACCCTAGTGCTCTCTATAAACCTAACCTTAATGCTGTTTATAACCCTAACCTTAGTGCTCTCTATAACTCTAACCCTAATACTGTGCTCTCTATAACCCTAATCCTGTCTATAACCCTAACCCTAGTGATCTCTATAACCCTAACCCTAATGCTGTTGATAACCCTAACCCTAGTGCTCTCTATAACCCTAAATCTAGTGCTGTCTTTAACCCTAACCCTAGTGCTCTCTATAACCCTAACCCTAGTGCTCTCTATAACCCTAACCCTAATACTGTCTATAACCCTAACCATAGTGTTTCCTATAACCCTAACCCTAATGCTGTCTATAACCCTAACCCTTATGATGTCTATAACCCTAACCCTAGTGCTCTCTAAAACCCTAACCCTAACGCTCTCTATAACCCTAACCCTAACGCTCTCTATAACCCTAACCCTATCGCTCTCTATATCCCTAACCCTAGTGCTGTTTATAACCTTAACCCTAGTGCTCTCTATAACCCTAACCCTAGTACTGCCTATAACCCTAACCCTAGTGCTCTCTATAACCCTAACCCTAGTGCTGTTTATAACCCTAACCCTAGTGCTCTCTATAACCCTTACTCTAGTGCTCTCTATAACCCTAACCCTAATGCTATCTATAACCCTAACCCTAGTGCTCTCTATAACCCTAACCCTAGTGCTCTCTATAACCCTAACCCTAATACTGTCTATAACCCTAACCCTAGTGTTCCCTATAACCCTAACCCTAATGCTGTCTATAACCCTAACCCTAATGATGTCTATAACCCTAACCCTAGTGCTCTCTATAACCCTAACCCTAGTGCTCTCTATAACCCTAACCCTAGTATTTTCTATACCCATAACCCTAATACTGTCTATATCCCTAACCCTAGTGCTGTCTATAACCTTAACCCTAGTGCTCTCTATAACCCTAACCCTAATGCTGTCTATAACCCTAACCCTAATGATGTCAATGACCCTAAACCTAATGCTGTTTATAACCCTAACCCTAGTGCTCTCTATAACCCTAACCCAAAGGTATCTATAACCCTAACCCTAGTGCTCTCTATAACCCTAACCCTAGTGCTGTTTATAACCTTAACCCTAGTGCTCTCTATAACCCTAACCCTAGTACTGCCTATAACCCTAACCCTAGTGCTCTCTAAAACCCTAACCCTAACGCTCTCTATAACCCTAACCCTAGTGCTCTCTATAACCCTAACCTAGTATTTTCTATACCCATAACCCTAATACTGTCTATATCCCTAACCCTAGTGCTGTCTATAACCTTAACCCTAGTGCTCTCTATAACCCTAACCCTAATGCTGTCTATAACCTTAACCCTAATGATGTCAATGACCCTAAACCTAATGCTGTTTATAACCCTAACCCTAGTGCTCTCTATAACCCTAACCCAAAGGTATCTATAACCCTAACCCTAGTGCTCTCTATAACCCTAACCCTAGTGCTGTTTATAACCTTAACCCTAGTGCTCTCTATAACCCTAACCCTAGTACTGCCTATAACCCTAACCCTAGTCCTCTCTATAACCCTAACCCTAGTGCTGTTTATAACCCTAACCCTAGTGCCCTCTATAACCCTAACCCTAGTGCTGTTTATAATCCTAACCCTAGTGCTCTCTATAAACCTAACCCTAATGCTGTTTATAACCCTAACCTTAGTGCTGTTTATAACCCTAACTCTAGTGCTCTCTACAACTCTAACCCTAATACTGTGCTCTCTATAACCCTAATCCTGTCTATAACCCTAACCCTAGTGATCTCTATAACCCTAACCCTAATGCTGTTTATAACCCTAACCCTAGTGCTCTCTATAACCCTAAATCTAGTGCTGTCTTTAACACTAACCCTAGTGCTCTCTATAACCCTTACCCTAATGCTGTTTATAACCCTAACCCTAGTGCTCTCTATAACCCTAACCCTAGTGCTGTCTATAACCCTAACCCTAGTGCTCTCTATAACCCTAACCCTAGTGCTCTCTATAACCCTAACCCTAGTGCTGTCTATAACCCTAACCCTAGTGATGTCTATAACCCTAACCCTAGTGCTCTCTATAACCCTAACCCTAATACTGTTAATAACCCTTACCCTAGTGCTGTCTTTAACCCTAACCCTATTACTGTTTATAACCCTAACCCTAGTGCTCTTTATAACACTAACCCTAGTGCTCTCTATAACCCTAGCCCTAGTGCTCTCTATAACCCTAACCCTAATGCTGTTTATAACCCTAACCCTAGTGCTGTCTATAACCCTAACCCTAGTGCTCTCTATAACCCTAACCCTAGTGCTGTCTATAACCCTAACCCTAGTGCTCTCTATAACCCTAACCCTAGTGCTCTCTATAACTCTAACTCTAGTGCTGTTTATAACCCTAACTCTAGTGCTCTCTATAACCCTAACCCTAATACTGTTTATAACACTAACCCTAGTGCTGTCTATAACCCTAACCCTAGTGCTGTCTATTACCGTAACCCTAGTGCTGTCTATAACCCTAACCATAGTGCTCTCTATAACCCTAAACCTAGTGCTGTCTATAACCTAAACCTTAATGCACTCTATAACCCTAACCTTAATGCACTCTATAACCCTAACCCTAATGCTCTCTATAACCTTAACCCTAGTGCTCTTTATAACCCTAACCCTAGTGCTGTCTATAACCCTAACCCTAGTGCTGTCTATAACCCTAACCCTAGTGCTCTCTATAACCCTAACCCTAGTGCTCTCTATAACCCTAACCCTAGTGCTCTCTATAACCCTAACCCTAGTGCTGTCTATAACCCTAACCCTAGTGCTCTCTATAACCGTAACCCTAGTGCTCTCTATAACTCTAACTCTAGTGCTGTTTATAACCCTAACTCTAGTGCTCTCTATAACCCTAACCCTAATACGGTTTATAACACTAACCCTAGTGCTGTCTATAACCCTAATCCTAGTGCTGTCTATAACCGTAACCCTAGTGCTGTCTATAACCCTAACCATAGTGCTCTCTATAACCCTAAACCTAGTGCTGTCTATAACCTAAACCTTAATGCAATCTATAACCCTAACCCTAATGCTCTCTATAACCCTAACCCTAGTGCTCTCTATAACCCTAATCCTAATATTGTCTATAACCCTAACCCTAATGCTGTATATAACCCTAACCCTAGTTCTCTCTATAACTTTAACCCTAATACTGTTGATAACCATAACCCTAGTGCTCTCTATAACCCTAACCCTAGTGCTCTCTATTACTGTAACCCTAGTGCTCTCTATAACCCTAACTCTAATGCTGTTCATAACCCTAACCCTAGTGCTCTCTATTACTGTAACCCTAGTGCTCTCTATAACCCTAACTCTAATGCTGTTCATAACCCTAACCCAAGTGCTCTCTATAACCTTAACCCTAGTGCTCTCTATAACCCTCAACCTAATGCTGTTTATAACCCTAACCCTAGTGCTCTCTATAACCCTAACCCTAATACTGTCTATAACCCAAATCTAGTGCTGTTTATAACCCTAACCCTAATGCTCTCTATAACCTTAACCCTAGTGCTCTTTATAACCGTAACCCTAATGCTGTCTATAACCCTAACCCTAGTGCTCTCTATAACCTTAACCCTAGTGCTCTCTATAACCCTAACCCTAGTGCTCTCTATAATCCTAACACTAGTGCTCTCTATAACCCTAACGCTAGTGATCTCTATAACCCTTACCCTAATGCTGTTGAAAACCCTAATCCTAGTGCTCTCTATAACCTTAAACCTAGTGCTGTCTTTAATCCTAACCCTAGTGCTCTCTATAACCCTTACCCTAATGCTATTGATAACCCTTACCCTAGTGCTTTCTATAACCCTAACCCTAGTGCTGTCTATAACCCTAACCCTAGTGCTCTCTATAACCCTAACCCAAGTGCTCTCTATAACTCTAACCCTAGTGCTGTCTATAACCCTAACCCTAGTGCTCTCTATAACCCTAACCCTAATACTGTTAATAACCCTAAGCCTAGTGCTGTCTATAACCCTAATCCTATTACTGTTTATAACCCTAACCCTAGTACTCTCTATAACCCTAACCCTATTACTGCCTATAACCCTAACCCTATTGCTCTCTATAACCCTAACCCTAATGCTGTCTATAACCCTAACCCTACTGATGTCTATAACCCTAACCCTAGTGCTGTCTATAACCCTAGTCCTAGTGCTCTCTATAACCCTAACCCTAGTGCTCTCTATAACCCTAACCCTAGTGCTTTCTATAACCCTAACCCTAGTGCTCTCTATAACCCTAACCCTAATACTGTTTATAACCGTAACCCTAGTGCTGTCTATAACCCTAACCCTAGTGCTGTCTATAACCGTAACCCTAGTGCTGTCTATAACCCTAACCATAATGCTCTCTATAACCCTAAACCTAGTCCTGTCTATAACCTAAACCTTAATGCACTCTATAACCCTAACCCTAATGCTCTTTATAACCCTAACCCTAGTGCTCTCTATAACCCTAATCCTAATACTGTCTATAACCCTTACCCTAATGCTGTATATAACCCTAACCCTAGTTCTCTCTATAACTCTAACCCAAATACTCTTGATAACACTAACGCTAGTGCTCTCTATAACCCTAACCCTAGTGCTCTCTATAACCCTAACCCTAGTGCTCTCTATAACCCTAACTCTAATGCTGTTCATAACCCTAACCGTAGTGCTCTCTATAACCCTCAACCTAATGCTGTTTATAACCCTAACCCTAGTGCTCTCTATAACCCTAACCCTAATACTGTCTATAACCCTAACCCTAGTGCTGTTTATAATCCTAACCCTAGTGCTCTCTATAACCTTAACCCTAGTGCTCTTTATAACCGTAACCCTAATGCTGTTTATAACCCTAACCCTAGTGCTCTCTATAACCTTAACCCTAGTGCTCTCTATAACCCTAACCCTAGTGCTCTCTATGACCCTAACCCTAGTGCTCTCTATAACCCTAATGCTAGTGATCTCTATAACCCTTACCCTAATGCTGTTGAAAACCCTAATCCTAGTGCTCTCTATAGCCCTAAACCTAGTGCTGTCTTTTACCCTAACCCTAGTGCTCTCTATAACCCTTACCCTAATGCTATTTATAACCCTTACCCTAGTGCTTTCTATAACCCTAACCCTAGTGCTGTCTATAACCCTAACCCTAGTGCTCTCTATAACCCTAACCCTTGTGCTGTCTATAACCCTAATCCTAGTGCTCTCTATAACCCTAATCCAAGTGCTCTCTATAACCCTAACCCTAGTGCTGTCTATAACCCTAACCCTAGTGCTCTCTATAACCCTAACCCTAATACTGTTAATAACCCTAACCCTAGTGCTGTCTATAACCCTAACCCTATTACTGTTTATAACCCCTATCCTAGTGCTCTTTATAACCCTAACCCTAGTGCTCTTTATAACCCTAACCCTATTACTGCCTATAACCCTAACCCTATTGCTCTCTATAACCCTAACCCTAATGCTGTCTATAACCCTAACCCTAGTGCTCTCTATAACCCTAACCCTAGTGCTCTCTATAACCCTAACCCTAGTGCTCTCTATAACCCTAAACCTAATACTGTTTATAACCGTAATCCTAGTGCTGTCTATAACCGTAACCCTAGTGCTGTCTATAACCCTACCGATAGTGCTCTCTATAACCCTAAACCTAGTCCTGTCTATAACCTAAACCTTAATGCACTCTATAACCCTAACCCTAATGCTCTCTATAACCCTAACCCTAGTGCTCTCTATAAACCTAATCCTAATACTGTCTATAACCCTAACCCTAATGCTGTATATAACCCTAACCCTAGTTCTCTCTATAACTCTAACCCTAATACTCTTGATAACCCTAACCCTAGTGTTCTCTATAACCCTAACCCTAGTGCTCTCTATAACCCTAACCCTAGTGCTCTCTATAACCCTAACTCTAATGCTGTTCATAAGCCGAACCGTAGTGCTCTCTATAACCCTCAACCTAATGCTGTTGATAACCCTAACCCTAGTGCCCTCTATAACCCTAACCCTAATACTGTCTATAACCCTAACCCTAGTGCTGTTTATAACCCTAACCCTAGTGCTCTCTATAACTCTAACCCTAGTGCTGTCTATAACCCTAACCCTAGTGCTCTCTATAAACCTAACCCTAGTGCTCTCTATAACCCTAACTCTAGTGCTGTCTATAACCCTAACCTTAATGCACTCTATAACCCTAACCCTTATGCTCTCTAAAACCCTAACCCTAGTGCTCTCTATAACCCTAACCCTAATGCTGTCTATAACCCTAACCGTAGTGCTCTCTATAACCCTAACCCTAATTCTGTTTATAACCCTAACCCTAGTGCTCTCTATAACGCTAACCCTAGTGCTCTCTATAACCGTAACCCTAGTGCTCTCTATAACCCTAACCCTAATGCTGTTCATAACCCTAACCCTAGTGCTCTCTATAACCCTAACCCTAATGCTGTTCATAACCCTAACCGTAGTGCTCTCTATAACCCTCAACCTAATGCTGTTTATAACCCTAACCCTAGTGCTCTCTATAACCCTAACCCTAATACTGTCTATAACCCTAACCCTAGTGCTGTTTATAACCCTAACCCTAGTGCTCTCTATAACCTTAACCCTAGTGCTCTCTATAACCCAAACCCTAATGCTCTCTATAACCCTAACCCTAGTGATCTCTATAACCCTTACCCTAATGCTGTTGAAAACACTAACCCTAGTGCTCTCTATAACCCTAAACCTAGTGCTGTCTTTAACCCTAACCCTAGTGCTCTCTATAACCCTTACCCTAATGCTATTTATAACTGTTACCCTAGTGCTTTCTATAACCCTAACCCTAGTGCTGTCTATTACCCTAACCCTAGTGCTCTCTATAACCCTAACCCTTGTGCTGTCTATAACCCTAACCCTAGTGCTCTCTATAACCCTAACCCTAGTGCTCTCTATAACCCTAACCATAGTGCTGTCTATAACCCTAACCCTTGTGCTCTCTATAACCCTAACCCTAATACTGTTAATAACCCTAACCCTAGTGCTGTCTATAACCCTAACCCTATTACTGTTTATAACCCTAACCCTAGTGCTCTTTATAACCCTAACCCTAGTGCTCTTTATAACCCTAGCCCTATTGCTCTCTATAACCCTAACCCTAATGCTGTTTATAACCCTAACCCTAGTGCTGTCTATAACCCTAACCCTAGTCCTCTCTATAACCCTAACCCTAGTGCTCGCTATAACCCTAACCCTAGTACTCTCTATAAACCTAACCCTAGTGCTCTCTATAACCCTAACTCTAGTGCTGTTTATAACCCTAACTCTATTGCTCTCTATAACCGTAACCTTAATACTGTTTATAACCCTAACCCTAGTGCTGTCTAGAACCCTAACCCTAGTGCTTTCTATAACCCTAACCCTAGTGCTCTCTATTACCCTAACGCTAGTGCTGTCTATAACCATAACCTTAATGCCATCTATAACCCTAACCCTTATGCTCTCTATAACCCTAACCCTAGTGCTCTCTATAACCCTAACCCTAATGCTGTTGATAACCCTTACCCTAGTGCTCTTTATAACCCTAACCCTAATACTGTTTATAACCCTAACCCTAGTGCTCTCTATAACGCAAACCCTAGTGCTCTCTATAACCGTAACCCTAGTGCTCTCTATAACCCTAACCCTAATGCTGTTCATAACCCTAACCCTAGTGCTCTCTATAACCCTAACCCTAATGCTGTTCATAACCCTAACCCCAGTGCTCTCTATAACCCTAACCCTAATACTGTCTATAACCCTAACCCTAGTGCTGTTTATAACCCTAACCCTAGTGCTCTCTATAACCTTAACCCTAGTGCTCTCTATAACCCTAACCCTTGTGCTCTCTATAACCCTAACCCTAGTGCTGTCTATAACCCTAACCCTAGTGATCTCTATAACCCTAACCCTAATGCTATTTATAACCCTAACCCTAGTGCTCTCTATAACCCTAAATCTAGTGCTGTCTTTAACCCTAACCCTAGTGCTCTCTATAACCCTTACCCTAATGCTGTTTATAACCCTAACCCTAGTGCTGTCTATAACCCTAACCCTAGTGCTGTCTATAACCCTAACCCTAGTGCTCTCTATAACGCTAACCCTAGTGCTGTCTATAACCCTAACCCTAGTGCTCTCTATAACCCTAACCCTAGTGGTGTCTATAACCCTAACCCTAGTGCTGTCTATAACCCTAACCCTAGTGCTCTCTATAACCCTAACCCTAATACTGTTAATAACCCTAACCCTAGTGCTGTCTATAACCCTAACCCTATTACTGTTTATAACCCTAACCCTAGTGCTCTTTATAACCCTAACCCTAGTGCTCTCTATAAACCTAGCCCTAGTGCTGACTATAACCCTAACCCTAATGCTGTTTATAACCCTAACCCTAGTGCTCTCTATAACCCTAACCCTAGTGCTGTCTATAACCCTAACCCTAGTGCTCTCTATAACCCTAACCCTAGTGCTCTCTATAACTCTAACTCTAGTGCTGTTTATAACCCTAACTCTAGTGCTCTCTATAACCCTAACCCTAATACTGTTTATAACACTAACCCTAGTGCTGTCTATAACCCTAACCCTAGTGCTGTCTATAACCGTAACCCTAGTGCTGTCTATAACCCTAACCATAGTGCTCTCTATAACCGTAAACCTAGTGCTGTCTATAACCTAAACCTTAATGCACTCTATAACCCTAACCCTAATGCTCTCTATAACCCTAACCCTAGTGCTCTCTATAACTCTAATCCTAATACTGTCTATAATCCTAACCCTAATGCTGTTTATAACCCTAACCCTAGTTCTCTCTATAACTCTAACCCTAATACTGTTGATAACCCTAACCCTAGTGCTCTCTATAACCCTAACCCTAATACTGTTTATAACACTAACCCTAGTGCTGTCTATAACCCTAACCCTAATGCTGTCTATAACCGTAACCCTAGTGCTGTCTATAACCCTAACCATAGTGCTCTCTATAACCCTAAACCTAGTGCTGTCTATAACCTAAACCTTAGTTCTCTCTAAAACCCTATCCCTAATGCTCTCTATAACCCTAACCCTAGTGCTCTCTATAACCCTAATCCTAATACTGTCTATAACCCTAACCCTAATGCTGTTTATAACCCTCACCCTAGTTCTCTCTATAACTCTAACCTTAATACTGTTGATAACCCTAACCCTAGTGCTCTCTATAACCCTAACCCTAGTGCTCTCTATAACTGTAACCCTAGTGCTCTCTATAATACTGACTCTAATGCTGTTCATAACCCTAACCCTAGTGCTCTCTATAACCCTAACCCTAATGCTGTTTATAACCCTAACCCTAGTACTCTCTATAACCCTAACCCTAATACTGTCTATAACCCTAACGCTAGTGCTGTTTATAACCCTAACCCTAGTGCTCTCTATAACCTTAACCCTAGTGCTCTCTATAACCGTAACCCTAATGCTGTTTATAACCCTAACCCTAGTGGTCTCTATAACCCTAACCTTAGTGCTGTCTATAACCCTAACCCTAGTGCTCTCTATAACCCTAACCCTAGTGCTGTCTATAACCCTAACCCTAGTGCTCTCTATAACCCTAACCCTAATGCTGTTTATAACCCTAACCCTAGTGCTCTCTTTAACCCTAAAGCTAATACTGTCTATAACCCTAACCCTAGTGCTGTCTATAACCCTAACCTTAGTGCTCTCTATAACCCTAACCCTAGTGCTCTCTATAACCCTAACCCTAATACTGTTAATAACCCTAACCCTAGTGCTGTCTATAACCCTAACCCTATTACTGTTTATAACCCTAACCCTAGTGCTCTTTATAACCCTAACCCTACTGCTCTTTATAACCCTAGCCCTATTGCTCTCTATAACCCTAACCCTAATGCTGTTTATAACCCTAACCCTACTGCTGTCTATAACCCTAACCCTAGTGCTGTCTATAACCCTAACCCTAGTCCTCTCTATAACCCTAACCCTAGTACTCGCTATTACCCTACCCTAGTACTCTCTATAAACCTAACCCTAGTGCTCTCTATAACCCTAACTCTAGTGCTGTTTATAACCCTAACTCTAGTGCTCTCTATGACTGTAACCTTAATACTGTTTATAACCCTAACCCTAGTGCTGTCTATAACCCTAACCCTAGTGCTCTCTATAACCCTAACCCTAGTGCTCTCTATTACCCTAACCCTAGTGCTGTCTATAACCATAACCTTAATGCACTCTATAACCCTAACCCTGATGCTCTCTATAACCCTAACCCTAGTGCTCTCTATAACCCTAACCCTAATGCTGTTTATAACCCTTACCCTAGTGCTCTCTATAACCCTAACCCTAATACTGTTTATAACCCTAACCCTAGTGCTCTCTATAACGCTAACCCTAGTGCTCTCTATAACCGTAACCCTAGTGCTCTCTATAACCCTAACCCTAATGCTGTTCATAACCCTAACCCTAGTGCTCTCTATAACCCTAACCCTAATGCTGTTTATAACCCTAACCCCAGTGCTCTCTATAACCCTAACCCTAATACTGTCTATAACCCTAACCCTTGTGCTCTCTATAACCCTAACCCTAGTGCTGTCTATAACCCTAACCCTAGTGATCTCTATAACACTAACCCTAATGCTGTTTATAACCCTAACCCTAGTGCTCTCTATAACCCTAAATCTAGTGCTGTCTTTAACCCTAACCTTAGTGCTCTCTATAACCCTTACCCTAATGCTGTGTATAACCCTAACCCTAGTGCTGTCTATAACCCTAACCCTAGTGCTGTCTATAACCCTAACCCTAGTGCTCTCTACAACCCTAACCCTAGTGCTGTCTATAACCCTAACCCTAGTGCTCTCTATAACCCTAACCCTAGTGCTGTCTATAACCCTAACCCTAGTGCTCTCTATAACCCTAACCCTAGTGCTGTCTATAACCCTAACCCTAATACTGTTAATAACCCTAACCCTAGTGCTGTCTATAACCCTAACCCTATTAATGTTTATAACCCTAACCCTAGTGCTCTTTATAACCTTAACCCTAGTGCTCTCTATAAACCTAGCCCTAGTGCTGACTATAACCCTAACCCTAATGCTGTTTATAACCCTAACCCTAGTGCTGTCTATAACCCTAACCCTAGTGCTCTCTATAACCCTAACCCTAGTGCTGTCTATAACCCTGACCCTAGTGCTCTATATAACCCCAACCCTAGTGCTCTCTATAACTCTAACTCTAGTGCTGTTTATAACCCTAACTCTAGTGCTCTCTATAACCCTAACCCTAATACTGTTTATGACACTAACCCTAGTGCTGTCTATAACCCTAACCCTAGTGCTGTCTATAACCGTAACCCTAGTGCTGTCTATAACCGTAACCATAGTGCTCTCTATAACCCTAAACCTAGTGCTGTCTATAACCTAAACCTTAATGCACTCTATAACCCTAACCCTAATGCTCTCTATAACCCTAACCCTAGTGCACTCTATAACTCTAATCCTAATACTGTCTATAACCCTAACCCTAATGCTGTTTATAACCCTAACCCTAGTTCTCTCTATAACTCTAACCCTAATACTGTTGATAACCCTAACCCTAGTGCTCTCTATAACCCTAACCTTAATACTGTTTATAACACTAACCCTAGTGCTTTCTATAACCCTTACCCTAGTGCTTTCTATAACCCTAACCCTAGTGCTCTCTATAACCCTAACCCTAGTGTTTTCTATAACCCTTACCCTAGTGCTTTCTATAACCCTAACCCTAGTGCTGTCTATAACCCTAACCTTAGTGCTGTCTATAACCCTAACCCTAGTGCTCTCTATAACCCTAACCCTAATACTGTTAATAACCCTAACCCTAGTGCTGTCTATAACCCTAACCCTATTACTGTTTATAACCCTAACCCTAGTGCTCTTTATAACCCTAACCCTAGTGCTCTTTATTACCCTAGCCCTATTGCTCTCTATAACCCTAACCCTAATACTGTCTATAACCCTAACCCTTGTGCTCTCTATAACCCTAACCCTAGTGCTGTCTATAACCCTAACCCTAGTGATCTCTATAACACTAACCCTAATGCTGTTTATAACCCTAACCCCAGTGCTCTCTATAACCCTAACCCTAATACTGTCTATAACCCTAACCCTTGTGCTCTCTATAACCCTAACCCTAGTGCTGTCTATAACCCTAACCCTAGTGATCTCTATAACACTAACCCTAATGCTGTTTATAACCCTAACCCTAGTGCTCTCTATAACCCTAAATCTAGTGCTGTCTTTAACCCTAACCTTAGTGCTCTCTATAACCCTTACCCTAATGCTGTGTATAACCCTAACCCTAGTGCTGTCTATAACCCTAACCCTAGTGCTGTCTATAACCCTAACCCTAGTGCTCTCTACAACCCTAACCCTAGTGCTGTCTATAACCCTAACCCTAGTGCTCTCTATAACCCTAACCCTAGTGCTGTCTATAACCCTAACCCTAGTGCTCTCTATAACCCTAACCCTAGTGCTGTCTATAACCCTAACCCTAATACTGTTAATAACCCTAACCCTAGTGCTGTCTATAACCCTAACCCTATTAATGTTTATAACCCTAACCCTAGTGCTCTTTATAACCTTAACCCTAGTGCTCTCTATAAACCTAGCCCTAGTGCTGACTATAACCCTAACCCTAATGCTGTTTATAACCCTAACCCTAGTGCTGTCTATAACCCTAACCCTAGTGCTCTCTATAACCCTAACCCTAGTGCTGTCTATAACCCTGACCCTAGTGCTCTATATAACCCCAACCCTAGTGCTCTCTATAACTCTAACTCTAGTGCTGTTTATAACCCTAACTCTAGTGCTCTCTATAACCCTAACCCTAATACTGTTTATGACACTAACCCTAGTGCTGTCTATAACCCTAACCCTAGTGCTGTCTATAACCGTAACCCTAGTGCTGTCTATAACCGTAACCATAGTGCTCTCTATAACCCTAAACCTAGTGCTGTCTATAACCTAAACCTTAATGCACTCTATAACCCTAACCCTAATGCTCTCTATAACCCTAACCCTAGTGCACTCTATAACTCTAATCCTAATACTGTCTATAACCCTAACCCTAATGCTGTTTATAACCCTAACCCTAGTTCTCTCTATAACTCTAACCCTAATACTGTTGATAACCCTAACCCTAGTGCTCTCTATAACCCTAACCTTAATACTGTTTATAACACTAACCCTAATGCTGTTTATAACCCTAACCCTAATGCTGTTTATAACCCTAACCCTAATACTGTCTATAACCCTAACCCTAGTGCTGTCTATAACCCTAACCCTAGTGCTGTCTATAACCCTAACCCTAGTGCTCTCTATAACCCTAACCCTAGTGCTGTCTATAACCCTAACCCTAATACTGTTAATAACCCTAACCCTAGTGCTGTCTATAACCCTAACCCTATTAATGTTTATAACCCTAACCCTAGTGCTCTCTATAAATCTAACCCTAGTGCTCTCTATAACCCTAACTCTAGTGCTGTTTATAACCCTAACTCTAGTGCTCTCTATAACCGTAACCTTAATACTGTTTATAACCCTAACCCTAGTGCTGTCTATAACCCTAACCCTAGTGCTCTTTATAACCCTAACCCTAGTGCTCTCTATAACCATAACCCTAATGCTGTCTATGACCCTAACCCTAGTGCTGTCTATAACCCTAACCTTAATGCACTCTATAACCCTAATCCTTATGCTCTCTATAACCCTAACCCTAGTGCTGTCTATAACCCTAACCTTAATGCACTCTATAACCCTAACCCTTATGCTCTCTATAACCCTAACCCTAGTGCTCTCTATAACCCTAATCCTAATGCTGTTTATGACCCTTACCCTAGTGCTCTCTATAACCGTAACCTTAATACTGTTTATAACCCTAACCCTAGTGCTGTCTATAACCCTAACCCTAGTGCTCTCTATAACCCTAACCCTAGTGCTCTCTGTAACCCTAACCCTAGTGCTGTCTATAACCCTAACCTTAATGCACTCTATAACCCTAACCCTTATGCTCTCTATAACCCTAACCCTAGTGCTCTCTATAAACCTAACCCTAATGCTGTTTATAACCCTTACCCTAGTGCTCTCTATAACCCTAACCCTAATACTGTTTATAACCCTAACCCTAGTGCTCTCTATAACGCTAACCCTAGTGGTCTCTATAACCGTAACCCTAGTGCTCTCTATAACCCTAACCCTAATGCTGTTCATAACCCTAACCCTAACCCTAACCCTAACCCTAAAGTCAAGGAATATTACAAAATTCTTGGACATGTTTTGACCATTTAAGGGCATACGATACAGTTTTGAACCTGTATTTACAAGTTGATGAAAATTTGCATATAGGCTATTTTTTACCTGATTAAATCAAATATGTAATAAAAAATATACCTTCATGTGCTACTTTTTGAGTAAAATAAGGTCGAAATTTTGTACATTTGCTCAAAATTCAGATTTGTGTCCGTATTTTCTTTTTCGAAAGAAAGACATAACTTTTTTGTTTTAAAAGATAAACACAAAATGGTTTTTGTTAAATAATCGGTAATTTCTGCATTTTATAAGTATCATTAAAAATTATGCAATTTTTATTCCAAAATGACTCTATATTTATCAAATGTTCATGAATAGAGGAAAAAACGTCATTTTTTGCTGCATGTTTATCAAAATTAAAAAAATTACGCTATTTACAGTTTTATAAAATTTGGGTCACATAATCTCCTTGCAAAATGAAACAAATTGCTGTTTTAAAAAATAGGGGTCCATGCACTCGTTTTCAAATTAAATCAGTTTGAATGATAAAAATCAGTCGAAAAATGCATCTTTTCCCGATATGTCAGAGTTTGACGTCGCGAAAATAACATTTTACGTTAGCAACGTCATTACCTTCACTGTAACTGTATCGTATGCCCTTAATACCAGATAGATATATAGTTCTTTGAGAAAATATGAGCCCTTTTGTACAAACAAATATATAAATAACTTATATTGATCCCTCATAAAACATGTAAAAGGGATATTTATAACATTAAGGGGTTGTCCCCAAACTGATTATGACTTGGATGGAGAATTGTCTCATTGTCAGTCACACATACATATGCCAGATTTAATTATTTCTTGGTGAACAGGGAAAAAATACTTCAGAAAATTAAAGAAATGTCAAAGTACAAGTGATAAATCAAGCTTTAATATTGTCATATTTTGGATATGTTTCTAAAACAAAGAAAACGTTTAGTTCATACACAATATTTGTCCCTAAGTAACAATGTAAACAAATTGCTTTTTCATAAAATTAGCAAATCTCACGATTTTAAGATTAACTGAGACAATAATCAATTTTCTTCTGTTTTACCCAATAATCACCATTTCCTCCCTTGTTCAACGAATTCGGATAGTTGTGGCATTAATCTGAGGTATTTCATTTTGCTAAAAATAGCCGAGCCAAGTGCTTATCCTTCATTTTCTATTGATTTCTTACCTTATATTCCCCGGAGACTGGCTCTGCTAAGTTCACTAGACTGTCTAGCACGCCAGTATCCAGAAGTTTGTGCTTTCTTTTAAGATGGTCCCTTTGACGCGTTTTCTCTTCCCCACACTTTGGGCAGATCTTCATTATATACCCATGTGAATCCTGCACCCTGTCTTATATAGTTTTGCTTATGCCATGTTTGTCAAATAAATGACGGTTCAAATTTTGGTAGTCTTTTCCACAAACATGGCATTGATTTGGAATTTTTTTTGGCTTGTTCAATTTTAGTCGTTTAATATTCCTATTTCTTGGTTCAATGAACTCATCTCCAGATGATTCACATTCTGATGATTCACTAGATATGAAATGAAAGTTATTAGCACATGCATAAATACATACTTGTAAACTTAAATTTAACCTTAACAATTAACTTATGTATAAATGTATATAATGTATAATGTTATGCATTTTTGCACTATAAATCCCCAAAGGCAAGTTATGAATTTGTAACATTTATTAGAGAGAGTGGCTGGGGACTCATCAAATTAGACCAATCTTTCCAAAGTTAATCGGTTGATGTAAGGGATAGCACACCATACATTATTCATTATGCTTTGAAATTTCGACGAAGACGGTCACACAAAAGGTTAGTCCATATTTTTTGAAAAATGGCTCGTTTTTTAACTCTTTGAGTGCCAAGCTTTTTATCTGGTGAGTGCCAGATGATATTCAGAAGATTTGTTTATCAGAGTGGTATAGTGACGTCGTACGCAACAACCATTGTTTTACGTAACAGTATTGAAGGACTCTTGATGCGCAGTGCCTGCTACGTCGAAATTTATGGTTTTCATAGGACATTCGAATATTTTCAAATCCAAAACATGCATGCATTATTTCAATGTGTTTTTTTTTTAATTGATGGTTTTTAACATGTCCTCGCATATTTTTAGAAAGAAAAACAGGGGAAAGGATTGCATAAAAAATACATCGTATAAAGTTTCAAGAAACGTGTCATCGCACACTTAATAAATGTAGCAGGTAGTTGTATATAATTATGTGTTTTATTAGACAAATCAAATGTCTATATTTAATCAACGGTTAAGTCTTTGTCAGATCCAGTATTCAAGTTCCAAGCACCACCATGAAAAAAAAACTCTGCTTTTTATAAAATTGAGAATGGAAATGGGGAATGTGTCAAAGAGACAACAACCCGACCAAATAAAATTTTATAGTTTACATGTCATAAAAACCCACACAAAAAGTTTTAAAAAAAATGTTTTTTGGGGTAGGTGTCATCAGCTGGCATTTTACATGTAAAGATTCAATATCTTTATATAACATAGTGATCAGTCTCTCGATAACAGGGGTTCATGTGTCAATACTTAAAATAAAATAAAATATCTTGAAAATGTATTTACAAGTAGGCCTTTTATAAGTATATTTAATTTAATATTTTGCCATTACGTTGTCTTCTGTTTTCTTCTCACACTATATGGCTGTTAATGTTACGAATAATTTATATTGCAAAAACAAAGCACTGTCTATTCAAAAAAAAAAAACTGCGTGCATTCAGCTGACTCCTTCAATTCCTGTTACTCAAACTTCGACTTTTTCATTTAAAAGTGTGTTTGTATGTAGTCAATTTCAAGTTGAGCTCGTTGTCTATACACATGGTCCGTGGACTCTTAACTTTATTCAACCAGTGTATGACCTTTTACGGTGGTGAGATACTTTTTTCCAGGATCGTTAGAAAAGTCCATAAGTAATTTGACACCTTGCATTTTCGACTTGTCTATAAATTACTTACTCGATCGAGATGAAGCCTATTATTATTTGCAAGATACTTTAAAAAAAAATTGTAATAAATGCGACCCCATCCTTAAAAAAACAAATTTCCGTAAAAATCAGATGATGTATATCATTCTAGAAGTACAGAATATGAGATTCGAAAAGAATACGCAGGTCGTACTTGAGATTTCTAAATCAATAATTTATTCTATGATAAGTTTCTTAATTTTAATAATTAGGCTTAATACTTATCACATAATTAAATGCGATAATATAAACGGTGCCAATTTTTCTGCACCAGATGGCATCCAATCTAATAAAAAAAACCGATCTCCCATCGCTCCCGTTTTCTGATATGTCCCACGCGTCATATCAGAAAACAAGAGCGAGGAGAGATCGGTTTTTACTTAGATTGGATGGCATCATGCGAATACATCATACTTGGGTTTTTTTTATCGAACATCTTCCTAATGTCGTAACTAATCCCGTTCCTATCCATGAATTTCAAATTGACCTACCGAATTAGACTGCTAACCGGGTTTGTAAAATGATGATAAACACGAGTGCCACATGTGGAGCAGGATCTGCTCATCCTTCAGGAGCACCTGATATCACCCATTTTTTGGTTTGGTATGTGTTGCTCAGTCAGTCTTTAGTTTTCTTTAATGTGTCGTGTGTACTTTTATTTGTCCGTTTGTCTTGATTTCTTTTTTTAATTTTTGAGTTTAAATGCCCCTTTGGTATCTTTCAACTCTCCAGTTTTACGATATACTATACAAATTCTTGGTTGAATTCGACCGTTAGTCGGACACCATTTACATTACACACTCCCTTTACTTCCTAGGAGTATATATGTACCTTGTCAAGTTCTTAATTCAACTAACTAACATCAGTATTGATCCAGAAACTACCGTAACTGGTCCAAGTTAGTGTTTTAATTTTAAGGTCCACAGAACACAGAAAAGAGGGGGAGGACAGGGGGTACCCTTTCTCCCTTCTCCCACCCCTCTTCTCCTTTCTCCTACCCCCGTTCTCCTTTCTCCCATTAGAATAAAACATCTCCTTTACAGATATTTTTTCTTGAAATATTATATCATTTTTTAAAAGGAGAGATATTTTATTTTTTCTCCTTTCTCCAAATTTTTCTCTTTTCTCCCAGCCTTCCTCTCCTTTCTCCCACCCCTTTCTCCTTTCTCCTACCCCCTTTCTCCCTGTCTCCCTTACCCCTGTCATCCCCCTCAGAAAAGGATAGTACGAGTAGGACACATATGTCTATGTTTTAATTTATGCAAACTTCTCATCATTGCTGTACCACTCTCAAAATAAAAGACCGTAATAAAAAAGTGTAATATGTTTCTACAATGGCTCTCAAATGTAACGGTCATTACGACAGAACGTCATATATCGAATGACTTCATTGTTTGGTATATCACGTCAAAAACGTCGGGCGGTCGTATTTTCTGGTATACGAAATGCAACCCCGAAAAACAGCTGGCAGCAAGAGGATTAATTTTCGAGAAAAAGTTTTAAAATAAACAAACGTTGATGACCTTGTTTTTTGTATAACGTTGAACGTTGTGTATGACGTAATGATCAACTAAATAGAAGACTACACTTGTAATCTATTTCGTTTGTTTACAGATGGATTATGGCAAATTAATTATCTATCTCTTGGATTGCATATTTTGATAATGGTACTTTTGAAATATGTAGTTCCGGTTATAAGCATTGATTTTACAGAAACACAACAGAAGAAGATAGAAGACAACGAATCAATAATTTTAGTATAAAGCACAACAAACAAAGTAAATAATAAATTTGTATTTACTTTTTAGTGGTGTTTCAACTAAATTATTTTTATCAACTAGAATAGAAAAAAAGAAATTTAACCCTTTCGCTGCCACGGTGAAATTTCAAACTTCTACGTTCAGTGCCAAGACTTGTTTTGGACGTCGTTGTGAAGGTAAAAGAGGCTTTGTGACGTCAAAAATAGAAGAAAGCTCTATTGAGAAATGAATGATGGTTTACAGCATGTTATATGGCAATTCCGATATTTCCGGAATAATGCAATATTGTTACTTGTTAAAATTGATATCTATATAATATATATAAATAAATGTTTCTTCAATAACAAATAATATACCATCAGAAACATAAATCAATATTTACAACAAAAAGATCAAAATCAATAACACGATATAATTTATTATAAATATACAGTCAATAAAAAAAACCCACCAAGATGAAGTCTAGCTATATTTGAAATTGTGATGCAATGCAAATTATGCAGAACATGTAGTAGGATGTAAACGAGGGGAAAACTATAATACCTTCTGAAAGGTATTGATACATAAAATGCAAACATCAGATATTTTGAAAAGCCCAATTTATGGCACGGTCCACCATACACATTACGAAACCCTTTTGCCACCCGTCTCATGCTATGTCAAATATTATCAAGCAAAGAAAACTTTGCTCAGAGGTCCACCCGGTACAAAATATTATTTTTACCAGAAATACTGAAGAATTTAAAACGCCGAGGTCTAAGAAAATAAACAAGAGTTTCTTGATATTTCATAATATATTTACAAAAACTAATAACTCAGAATATTTACAACAAAAAGTCCAGCTTGTCTCTACAAATGTGTAGCATAGCCAGTGCTGAGAGTCTGAGTCTCATCGTTGTTCTCAAGAAGGTTTTAATATTCTGTTCATTGTTCTAAAAGATCAAAGTCTCAAATAGGTGGTGCATACATCTCATCATGTAAAAGATGATTTTCTATAAGTATTTCATTAAATTTCATTTAGCGTTTATGAAGCAATCATTCAATTTTCAAGATGGGAAATTTGGATCAAATTATGGATCCTAATTATTTTTTAGGCAAAATTTCGATCTCGGCATTGTCTTTCGGCACGCTGGTGCCCTCATTTTTTTTCTGAATTAAAATAATCTTTAATTGTGTACCCCTTTTGTGTTCCGGCTGTTTTATTTTAACAATTATTGAACATCCCCCCGCCCCCGGAATAAATTAAACTAAAATTGTTACTTACTGAGAAGATGTGGATACATAATTTGGACGGACGGACGATGCAAACCAAGATTGAGACTTGAGTAATAAAATAATGTCATGTCATGAAGCGATAGCGGTAAATCGGTAAATCTTGTGTTTGGAATGTTACACATGTAAGAGAATAAAAAATGTATATTTTATTAGGAATAAAATAAATATTTGTACCTACACGTATATAAAAAGGGGTACTTATAAGCTCATGAATGATCACACTCAGTGACTCTGTCCCAATTTGAGTATTTGAGTTTTTATAAGACAGACCACGCTATTTTTCTGGCGTCGCCAAAAAAATATATGTATACTGTTTTGCCGGCCTTAGATACATGTAAGAAGAAGTTCAAACCTAAATTTAAATAATAATTGATTAATGGCACAAAAGAATGGTAAATTATTAATTTATTTACTAATTTTTTGTGACATAAATTCAATTATGTATTATCAACTCGAACTTAAGAAAACAAAAGAAGAATAAAAAGATAAATGTTTTTTTGATATATTTATATATGTAAGTTAACATAATCAAATGTATTATTAATTTTTGAGGCTAATAATTTTACATATATTACAGCCAGGTTTAGTTCTCCTTAAAGACATTTTGGTTTTTAATGACACAGTACGACACTGTCGCATTTCGAAATGTGAGACCAAAGGCTGCAAAACTTGTGCAATTTTAATTACAGATGCTAAATTCACTAGCAATTTGACCAAGAAGTCATATTTTACCAGAAGTTACAGTGATCTGAATTGTAAATCGATAAATGTCGGCTACGGATTAGAGTGCAACCTTTGCGGATTGGTATACGTTGGTGAAACGAAATGAAGGCTGAACAAACGTATGTGCGGTCATAGATCAGACATTAACCTCAATGCTATCGACATTCTAAACCAGCATTTCAATCAGCCCGATCATTCCATCGTTTCAATTACAGTTCGCATTATCGAAAAGATATACCATAGCTCTAACAGTCCTAATCTTTCAACGACTCTCCGTAGACAAAAAGAGGACTACTGGATTAGACAATTGGGAACTGTGACATCTTATGTTTGCAATGACAAAATTGATTTCATAGGTATTCTATCTTGTCCTCCGTGTAACTCGGTGAATGTTATGAATATTTTCAACTCGACTCCTCGACGTAGACGCAGTCGTGGTCATCGTCATTATACATCACCTTCTCTGCATGATGTCTCTAGGCTGCCATTTAAACAAAAGCCGTTATGTATTCATCACATTCGCACGAAACTTTATTCATTACCCCTTTCAAAACTTCATTCTCTGTTCAATTTATGTTTTGGATCCACTGTGACGAACCCTCATTCAAACCAATACAAACTTGAAGCTATAATTTCGGATATTGCAAGTCACAGACTTTTCAAGACAGTCCACATTGGAAAAGATGAAAAAGAGAAAAGATCTTTCCTTAATTATACAATAAAAAAGTGAAACCATTCCACTCGAACATCATATATACGGACGCTAGTACAATTCTAAAATTTCAAAACAAAATAACGCTATGACATGTCGAAAATATAAATAGTCATTAGAGATATGAACTGGCACAACTCTAAATTTCCAAAATGACGTCAGTTAAGATGTTACAACCAATGTGTGTAAATACATTCCCAATAAAAAGCACTGATCGATCTAAGCTGGTAAAATATGTCAAACAGAGGATGCGTATTTATCATCCCAAATAGATAGCAGTTTAATACTGATAAGAAAAAAATAATAATAAATTTTGCATTAGGTGAAATAATTGAACGTGGATGCGTACTTTTACATCCCTACCGAATGAAACAAACCCTGGTACTCAAACTAGTAACATTCAAAAATATATAATGATAATTACAAATAGTAAAGATATAATCCTTGAACAACATGAATGACAGAAATTTAGCAGTTATTAATGAAAATATTAAAATTCGGAAAGGCCCTCTTATTTTGTATTCGGTAAATATATTTATCAATAAAAACCATGTAAATATATAGGTAAAAGCGTATAACCCATCCATAGGTTTCACACAACCCTGAATAAAAATACAGGTATAAAAAGATATTACAGTTAAGAAAATATTTTTTGGCGGTAACTAGAAATCATGCCGGTAAAAAGGTGTGTTTGATTTGGATTTGCCATTCGTTAAGCGTCAAAGTGATATGATAATTTGTACGACTTTGCCCCTCCCCCCCCCCGCAGAGCTATAGAAAAACAGTACATTAACGGGTGTTACACGGACTCTTTTTAGATGATACACGGACTCTTTTTCGTTGTTGCACGGACACTTTTTATGAATAGAATCACTCGTGCATGATCAGTGAGTTCATGGGCACTTTAATTTTCAATTATATTTGGTTAGGGTTAGGGTTAGGTTTTTTTTTGGTTCACCAACTTATTTCCTGTCTTTTTATTGAACAAAATAATTACGTTAGCATCAATATCTTTTTTCAAACATTTCCAGTAAAATACTATTCATATCAGTACATTAAGGGATTAGACATTTAACTTCAAAAGGGGGGGGGGTATGGTTTCTCCTAAAAAAAATATTTTGATCCCAAATTTTACGAGAAAAAAATTATTATGGTCAAGCAGATGACAAATTAATGTTTTGCATGATTCCTGATTTTCCGAATACCGTAAATAGTGCTAATTTAAACAAAAACATTTGGGTGATAGCGTTGAAAAGTATATAGTTAATATACTCAAAAAAAGAACATACCGCCCCCTTTATGAAGCAAAATATTCGGTCAATAAATGTTTTCTTCAATATATGGACATGAATAGTATTTTGGACAACACTGAGAGTAAAGAAATGATGATACTGACGTGTATATTTCAATAAAAATAAGACAGGAAATAAATAAATAATCAAAGTACTGAAGTACTGAACATCGGATGACAGCAGGTTCTTGTGGATGGTCAAAAGCACATGTCACAGAAACAGATCACATCTCTATACCTGAAACTTGGGTTAATTTACAGAGATACTTTTTTCTGATACAAGGTCCTGCTTGGATGATGAATAAATGACAGGAAATTCAACCTCACCGTAATAACTATTATATTGTAGTGCAAGAAATCAGTAAACCTTGGACTATTATACTTATATAATAATAGTCGTAGAGAATACACTGGTTTGTTGTTATATATATTATTAATATTACGATTGCATGTATATCCAATTTTCATCTATTTGTATATGATAATTCTATTCTACTATTATTATAGTGCAGTGCAAGTGCATGGTGGACACTGTTCTGTAAAAAAAATCAAAGCCTTAAAGGCTGTAAAAGCAATTGCTGCCATGTTAATGTTTTGGGGACTTTTATTTTTCATCTACATATATAAGAATTAAACCTGACAGGACATGGTTGTCTAGTGAAAAGCAAGAAGGTTTTGACTTTATATCAATAAAAGACTTAAGCAGGAAATCATTTTTAATATGTTTTATATTTCACAAGGAGACAAGAAGTTTACCAGGCTAAAGTTGGGGTTAATTATGGATTATCCCCTGGTAGTGTTTGTAACTCGGCAATAATTACTTTTATTTATTTAATTTTAACAATTTTCATAATTAATTTAAATTAACCATTCAGTTAAAACATTTCACCTTTCGAGACGCTAATGTTGAAAAATGGGACAGAAATAAAATAACTTACAAGACATAAACATGTAAAAAATAAATATATATTTCAGCTTACTAAAAATATTTTCATAGTGTTACTTTGACATCATTTCTTAAAACTAAATCCCACACATAATTGTTCATTTGATATGTGTCATCCTCATGCGATACGAGAAGTTTTCATGTCGCTAAATAGTCTTCTTGTCGCTTAATTTATTCTTCTTGTCCGTTCTTGACGCTTCTTGTCGCTGAAATTCTTCTTGTCGTTATTAGTGAGACCGCTATTTTTAGATTACAGGTGGTCATTTACACTACACCAAGGATGTATATTAGACACGTATAACCTGTGTAGTGATTTTTATTTTACGATAAATTTATGAATGAACGATATTTTATGAATGAACAAGAGCACCTGACCTCTTTCTGAAACACCAATTAAACATATAAAATCGTATTTATTTTAGATATAATTCAGTCAAATTTTCACCACTAAATCAACAACTGAAATGATTCCATATTTTGTTGAAACATCGTACAACCGGAGAACAGAAATCGCAGGTATGAAAATGCACTTTTTTCACTGGTGTTGAAAACCCAAAACTAATTTGACTATTATTTATGAATGACGGAAATTTAAGCGATAACAACACATCGGAGTGACCTCAAGGTCATCCTCTGTAAAAATCAAATCTTATCAAAAGATAAAATCCCCATCAACTCACCAATACACGATTGATCCTATAAACAAAAAGTGTTCATGTAATACACGTCCAAATAGGCAGCAAATCTACAAGAAAATCATTCAACTTATGTCATCAATTTTGGGCGGTAAGCTGCGATTGGATCATAATGTAACTCGTGTTTAATCCCGATCAAAACTTGCAGATCTAGAGACGAGCAAAAATTAAAAAAAAAATTAAAGTATATGCCTGAATTTATTATAATATTAAGACAGAATCCATTTTTTCACAAACATTTCATTCACCAACGAAGTAGGAAATTCATTCTTTTGATACATTTATATTGTTATCGAATTTATATCAGTGGCGGATCAAGGTCCAAATCCAGGACAAATAAGGGGGGGGGGGCAACTTTATGTCCCCATTTAAATGCATTGATCATAACAAAAAAGGGTTGTTCCAACCCCCGGGAACCCCCACCACTGAATGTTAAATTCATGTATTTGGCAACAAACGCGCGATTTTTACGATTTTTTTAAGGGGGATGGGGGGATGTAATGGCACATTCTGCATTTTTTCATCAAAAATAAAGATCACAGCCTGTTTATTTTTAAATTAATTACCGCCCCCCCTTTTTTCCCCGTTTTCCGTTTGATCCATAATAATTAAACGTTATCCTACTTGCCACTAAAATATTTCTTTAATATATTACTTTTTTACGAAGTTGCATTTTAAAAAGTCTTAAATGTGTACAACATTCATCTTTTACTTGAAATTGTTCTTTTTTTATCAAATTATATAAGATTCCTGATTTTTTATCTTGAAAAAAAATCTCGGTTGAAGGGAAATGAAAAAAATTAAGGAGTTTATACTGTAACTTACATTTACTGCTTTATGGCTATCTAAGTTTCTATGTTTAGTATTCTTTCAAAATATATTATTACTTTCTTGAAACGTCGTACAAGTCAGATAAAAAAACAAAAGTAACAAAAGAAACAGGCCGGTAACAACCAACCGAATAGTTTTTCTGAACTTGTAGTCAGGTCAAGGTCCTCGGCTATCGCCTCGGACCTTGACCTGACTACTCGTGCAGAAAAACTATCCGGCAACGGTTGTTACCGGCCTGTTTCTTTGTTTTCTTTGTATTTTATCTAATACGAATATGACATATATGAATAAATATATAAACACAAGAAATATATCATGCGATACCAGTAACGTCGGTGCAACTATCGTCTACAAAGGAAAGGGAGCATGACGATTAAAGTGTTTCAATATATGCCCTTTTAGATGCCGTTATTTATATTAGGACACATACATACTATAAATCTGAATAGACAATATAAACGAAGAACGTGTCAAAAAGATACAACCATACCAATAGGTAGAACACACCACTAGGCAACCAATGCGTCTTCAACGCAGATGGTCCCCTTTTAAAACATTCAGGTTTATGACCCCTTCTGTAGCCAGATTAGTATGAAATTTTCAAACTGCAATAGCATCAAAACAACAAATATTATAAGTGATAAGGATGGGCCATTTTGTACAGATACTAAGTAGACGCTTCGTGCAAAGCATTATTATTTATTGTTTTATTGCATTTAAAAAAGGGCATTTATGTGGCAAATAAACCAAGATTTTTTAATAGAAAATCAAGTATTTAATACAGAACTTTTTTTTATAAAATTTTAATCATTATATATAGATTACTCACTTACTTTGCTATGATATGCTTGCGTTTAATGTTTTTACAAAAAGTCATAAAAAACCATTAAAAAAAAACTCTTGCCGAGTCACTAAAGTCAAGCACGTCCTAGAAGGTGCACTTGATTTGATCCATATTTATATGTATTCTCACCAATAACTAAATTTATACACAAGGCTAGCACTGAATGCAATAATCAGGAAAGGCTGTGAATTTTCTAAAAAAAAATGTTTAGCATTGAATCAACACAAGGGTACCTATTTGACAGTTCATATTTTAATATTAGCGTGCAATGAAAATATATGTACAGGTGCATGTACATCAAAAAGACAATTAAAACAAAAGAAAAGTTTATTGTACACGTTATGATTATATACTGTGTTTGGAGAGTCATTTAAAAAACGTTTATTAAGACTACATATAATATCAACTTGATCATATCAAATCTAATAACGCAGCACTGTTTAACTCAGATTGTATAGTAAAACTAGCTATTTAAAATTTTACCTACTATGCTCTGATACACCAACATATGAGAGATCACTTCCCGCAAAAAAAAAGTGCACAATCACTTGCTATTGAAATCCAAGTCAGGAGCCTGTTATTCAGTGGTTTTCGTTTGTTTATGTGTTGCCTGCTTGTTTTTTGTTTATTTTTTGTACATAGATTAGGCCGTCAGTTTTCTCGTTTGAATTATTTTACATTGTCTATTCGGGGCATTTTACAGCTGACTATGCAGTATGGTATTTGCTCATTGTTGAAGACGATAAGGTGACCTATAGTTGTTAATTTCTGTGTCTGTTGGTGTCTTGTGGGGGAGTTGTCTAATTGGCAATCATAACACATCTTTTTTATATGATATAGTTTACCAAAAGGTTAAGTAAATCAAATGATCTGCAAATTTGCGAAGATAAAGGAGAATATAGTGTGCACTTCCTTTTTATATTTCCCAACGTTTTGGAGAGTTTATGTGTTCCCAGGCTTTTAAATTACTATAAAATACTATGAATATTTTTTCTTCTTTAAATCAGACGCAACTAGCGGGCGCTAAGTGTTGACCTCAATGTCAATAAATAATGACTACATGATCTCCAAAAACCGGATGAGTAGTAACTTCTAGTACAGTGTACTTTATTCCCGGATGAGTAGTAACTTCTAGTACAATGTACTTTATTCCCGGATGAGTAGTAACTTCTAGTACAATGTACTTTATGAGTAGTAACTTCTAGTACAATGTACTTTATTCCCGGATGAGTAGTAACTTCTAGTACAATGTACTTTATTCCCGGATGAGTAGTAACTTCTAGTACAATGTACTTTATTCCCGGATGAGTAGTAACTTTTAGTACAATGTACTTTATTCCTTGATATTTACCATTTTATTCCTCGTGCAACGTCTAAAACTTTTTACCGATTTTTATTTTTCGTGCAGCGTTTTTGCGATTTTAATTTCACGTGTTTTTCCGTGTTAATAGTCTCCCTTTACCAAGCTTATCAATGATATTTTTGTTTATAAATACTGCTTTAAAAACTTTGAATTATTCAAAATATAAAGGATTTTCTAGCTCTAGGCATAGATTACCGTAGTCTTATTTGGTATGACTTTATTTTTTTGCTGAGTCCTCGATGCTCTTCAGCCATAATCTTTATTCGCTAGATAACCTAAGGATAATTCAAATACAGTTTGATTTAAATTGTATGATACTTGCCCCTGTGATTTATATAAAGTAAAAATATCAAAAATTAACAGTTGGTGAGAGCATGTTGGCCCAACAATACTAAAAATATCATTTGGTAAGAAAATATTGGGCCAACATAAGGCCAACCACACCAAAATGACAGTTGGTGGAAACTTGTTGGGTCAACGAGGGGCCAATAGTGTCAAAATAACTGTTGGCTGAGTTTTGTTGGGCCAACATTGGTCTCACGTTGTCCTGCCAACGCCAACGATTTACTAACTGTTCTATCCGATTACCAACGTTGGGCCAACAAAGTATTGTTATCTGGGAGAGAAAGAAATAGACCAAAATATGTTTAAAACCATACAATATCAAATCAACTATAAAACTTAAGACTCTAAAAACTTGCCTAAAAATGATGAATTAAAAATTAATAATGAAGAAGTAAAATTTTGAATATTTGTTATCTTAACTAAATATTTCTAAAATTGCAGAAGGCTACTACTGTTTTGAATTAAAAAATAAGTTACTAAAATACATCTGCTTTTTAAAAAAATGTAAATTAAATTATACAGAAACACATCAAAACAGATTATAAAATATTAAAAATCAAATGAAGTGAATGTGAGCAATTACAGGTAACCGTACTGCAATTACAATTAGAAAAAAACCCATTTGAATTTCAAAACAATGCTTCTCGGTCAAGAGACTAACAGTTGCCGGACGTTGGCAAATTGTCGGTCCGTTGGTTGCACGTTGATGTTGGATGCGCAACATTGGCCCAACGTTGGCAAATTATCGGTCCGTTGGTCGCACGTTGGTGTTGGATGCACAACATTGGTCCAACGTTGGCAAATTATCGATCTGTTAGTCGCACGTTGGGTTGGCTGCACAACATTGGCCAAACGTTGGCAAATTATCGGTCCGTTGGTCGCACGTTGATGTTGGCTGCATAACATTGGCCCAACGTTGGCAAATTGTCGGTCCGTTATTTACACTTTGGGGTTGGCTGCACAACAGTTGCCCAACGTTGGCAAATTATCTGTCCGTTGGTCGCACGTTGGTGTTGGCTGCACACCAATGACCAAACGTTGGCAAATTATCGGTCCGTTGGTCGCACGTTGCTGTTGGCTGCACACCACTGGCCCAACGTTGGCAAATTATCGGTCCGTTGGTCGCACGTTGGTGTTGGCTGAACAACATTGGCCCAACGTTGGCAAATTATCGGTCTGTATGTCGCACGTTGGTGTTGGCTGAACAACATTGGCCCAACGTTGGCAAATTATCGGTCCGTTGGTCGCACGTTGCTGTTGGCTGCACAACATTGGCCAAACGTTGGCCTGCTATTGTAAATCCATATCATTATCTCATGCTGGTTATAAATAATTGGGCCATCGTTGGCATTATGTTAGTAGCAACATATATATAGAGCCGATATGAAATTTTGTTAATTTGAATTGATTAATTTATGAAATGTTTTACGCTTTATTTCTCTTGAGAGGCGGATGATTTCGATTACTGTATGCTTTGAAAAGTTAATGTTATACCGAAAGTGTTCAAAAACTGAAAACTGTCATGTGACGTTGTTTCTATATATCATACTCTATATATAAGCCAGGTAAAATTTATACTGGAATAACATTACTGTAATAAAAAAATATATATATCATCGTAAAAATAGTTTGCCTTGTTAAAAGTTTTATTTTATTGCAATCATTTTTTATAATAACTTTATTCATTAAACTTTGTGAAACATAATAATTGAGCAATTATACACAGACTGATATTTCATACAGCCAGTCTGTTAATCGAGCACATTCTGATAAGGTTAACCATATGTTAGACAAATGTCAAAGATAGTTGCGTTGCATGGTAATTAGGGTCATAGGAAATCTGAATGTAATGGGATGGTCACTTGTGTGACCATATTATTTTCTGTTCTGTATTTTTAAGAAGGCAGTGAAACGAAGGATACAAAAAGAGAAAATCATATCATATGGGTTCAAAGACAAAGAAAGAAACTTGTAAGTTCTAACTTTAAAAATCCTAATATATATACGATTATGAAGGACAAATACAATATGTCTTTTTAATCTGAGGGATGTTATTCAAAATTAAAACAGAATTATAATTTTTATCATTTTATAATGTTGATCTTGAAATTTATACGTTTCGGGTTAAATATTTCCAAGATTTTGTTTTAATCATTTTAATCCTAGATAATCATGAAATATTTGCCACTGAACATAAGTATCATCAAACAAATTGTGAATAACTATATAAATATTTTATTTCTGAAATCTATAACGATTAAAATTGAGAATGGAAATGGGGAATGTGTCAAAGAGACAACAACCCGACCAAATAAAAAACAAGAGCAGAGGGTCACCAACAGGTCTTCAATGTAGCGAGAAATTCCCGCACCCGGAGGCGTCCTTCAGCTGGCCCCTAAACAAATATATACTAGTCCAGTGCATTTATTACCATTACTGAAGTTAATGGAAAAATTCTGTTTTAAGATATACCTTGTTCTGTAATGCTTCAGAAAAATGAATGTGGTAATGATTTCTACTTCATAGAACTTTAAATGAATTTGTTACTTTTATTATTTCTAAATCGCATGCAAACATATATACGATATATATGTGAAACTTGATCATATGTATACACACTTTCATGTGTAACAGTGTTTTAGATATCAAATAGAGTATTTATTTCTTAATCTTATTAAATTCATTGCAAGAATGTTGTAATTTATTTGTATTTATACGGACTCCACTGAATTTTTTATTTTTTTTGTCCTCGGCAAAATTTTTGCAAAACAAACCCGATATTTGAACAGTTTTTAGAAGTAAATATCATTCCCCAAAAAATGACGTTTGAAATATAAAAAAGAGGGAGGAAGTACAAAAAAAATGACTATACCACACATCAGGATATTTATAAAAGAAAACTATAAAGACCATAAAGATTACTGTCTGAATTACTCGAAGTAGCTTTTCTTTTTGATATGCAATTTATCATAGGTCAGTTAGTTCAGTACCACAGAAGACAAAATAAATCAGAGTGCAAAAGGGATTATACAGAGCTAGAAATAATATGAATGATCGACAACATCCGGGCTAGAAAATGCATGGGAATGGAGATGGGAAAAAATGCATTCTACCATTTGATAGCCCAGAATGAATAACTGTAAGAAAGTAAGTTAACATAATAACCATCCTTTATGCTATCTCGGATTCGAATTTCACAGAAATATATGCATAAAATGTTTAATACTACTGTTACTGCTTGTGAATTTTGATTTGACTTTGTATCTTTTTCAACTAGTTTAATTTATTTATTTACTTAGAACGTTTTTTGAAGTTTCCGGTCTGTATCCATTTCTACATTCAATTGTCCTGCTTAACCTAGCTAGCGAGGTGAAGTCTAACCATAATGGTAAAGCGTGCAATACGCCTTTTGCCTTGGCTTGTAGAGGCTAGGGAAAATATTAAAAACATAATTGTTATGTGCCAGAACACCGGAAACAATGTATTTTTTTATGTTTATTTTTTAGGAGGATTTGATTATTCTAAATATACATACATTCAATACTCAATTATTCATTACTTCATTACAGAGGCAGTGAAATAACTTTTATGAAGATATGCTAAAATGGAAAAAAAGATTTAACATGAAAAGGAGCCAGATATAGTGACAAAACAAAATTAAACAGAAAACAAAAGGAACACTCTTGTGAATAAAAACCATGTAGGAATAAAGAACAAGAAAAGAGGGCCCTCATGGGGTTTTTGATTATGTGATTACTTGGCCGTTTTTTTAATGATTATTTGATTATTAAGCCAAATATTTCATGATTATTTGATTACCTAGGACTGTATTTTTAGTTTATGATTATTTGATTACTAAAGATAAGCAAATATTTAATGATTATGTGATTATATTGGCAAAAAAATGGTGATTATGTGATTACTAGGACCCCCCATGAGGGGCCTCAGAAAAATAGCAGTTTATAAAATGAATTATCAATGCCTTTATACAGAGCTTGGATAATGCAAACATAAACTGTAATGATATTATACAAATGGGACAAACGAATAGACAGTTAAAATAAGACTTTATAATTTTCATTTTAGATTTGATTTAGCAACGTATATATACAAAAAAATGTTTTCATTTTTGCTGGTTGTCTGGCTAATAATAAATTATATCTAATCATACCTTTGTATTATCATTATTTGTGAGAAATAGGTAACATAGATATGTTGATTGAATTCATTCAAATACGGATAAAGTTTAGAAGTACGATTCCTGGAGAGAGATTGTTTGGTTGTTAGTTACTGAAACGTCCATTGGCAAATATTTCATGCATGTAAAGGAAAATGGAGAGAACGTGGCAAAATACAAAATTTACGGGTAATATGTAAGACACAGCATGGTATAGTTGATATGTAAAACACAATAATTGCAACATTTAAAAAAAGTAATACTTTCGCAATTTTGAACTAATGTAAGAACCAGAAATTATTGCAGTTGTTTCCTGGAAGGAATTTTAGTATACTTCATATGGATAACAAAAATTACAGATGGAACCAACGGAGTGCACACGCTTGTTTACAGCTTGAATATCTACGTTGGCCCAACGTTTGTTCAACATCGGCAAGTATTATTCCATCATTGGACCAACGTTTTGTATACATCTTACAACGTTGTGCCAACGTTTAGCTATCACGTTGAGCCAACATACATGTAGGGCCACATTGCACGTATATGTAGGGTAACTTTGCACGTATACATTGGGCCAACGTTTAAAACTATTGGGCCATTGAATGCATGTAGATACGTTGGGCCAACTTAGGCAGCAACCATTAAATTTTCTGGGGGGGGGCTATGGATTTTTTTCTGGATAAACTTTTTTTTCGGCGGCGAAAAACAATCTATTTTTTTCGCGACAAGTCGAAAGCAACTTTTCTCAGAATCAAAAACAAATTATTGTTTTCTCCAAAAAGATCCACTGCAAAATGCTTGACTTTTCTTACTACCACTGCAAAGTGCTTGGCGTTAGATAATTGAAAAGCGCGAAACTTCCTAATGACGTGACAAGAACGCCATTATGACGTCATTTAATGTCATATTTATACATGGAAATATAATGACATTAGTTTGTTTAGTATGTTTTGAAAAATTAAACATCTCGACTTTATATCGTAGTAATTCTTCAATTCAGTCAAAACTGAATAATAATTTACTTATATTTACTGGTATATTTTTTTACGGAAATCGTCCCGTTTCTTGACAAAGTTTGGAAACTTCACTATGCACTATTAAAGAAGGATATATTATGGAAACGTATATTAGTCACCAGTTGATCAGTTGTCAACACAACTTGACGACAAAAATAAGAGGGAAAGTTGCATTGTTACTGAACTTGTACACTTAAACAAGTTTACTTGTTTAATTAATAATTCAACTTGTAGACTTACTACAAGTTGACTTGTTGAGTTCTTCTGAACAAGACCACAGACCAAAAAGTGTACATAATATTATTGTGTCCTAGTAAACTTTGCCGTTTGTTCACTTGCTAAATTGAACGTTTCTTTCTTGCTTTAGAAAAGTATACTTTCCGAGTTAATCGTGGTCACTTGTCGTGTTGTTTCTCGCCTTTCCGAATTCGTGAAAGTATACTTGTGTTCAAAAACTGCACAAGAGAACTTTTTAAATGTCAATTTGTTCTGGAAAACAGTCCATGTTTACTTTCAAAATGTCGACTTGTTTTAGTGCAAAAGTGAAAAAAATAATATTTGACCACGCGGTTCCTAGTGTCTTTTTGGAATTTAAGATGAGCTTCATCTACAGTATTTTAATGGTGAGTATAAATTTTTTGTGGAAAAACCTTTTGATTTTCTTCTAATTATTAAATATTTTTTTTGCCAAATATTTTTGTTAAGCTTATTTTTTCTTTCGCAAGCTATCGCTTTGATTTTTTTAACATGATGTGGTTTCACCACTGACCCTGTGAAGACTTTCTTTTTTGTATGCCATTCATAAGATAGTAGAGGGGCATTATGTTTTTTGGTCTGTGTGTCCGTTTGTTCGTCGTAGGGTCCGCCCGTGCGTTCGTTCGTCTGTACGTCCGTCACTCCGCCTGTCCCGTGTGAGGTTAAAGTTTTGGTCTAGGTCGTCTTTGCTGAAGTTGAGGTCCCCTCAACTTGATCCTTAGTACACATGTGACCTATCATAATATCTTTCTAATTTTAATTCCAAATACGAGTTTTGACGCCAATTTCACGATCTACTGAACATAGAAAATGATCGTGTGAGGGTACTTTGGACACATTCTTGTTTCATTGTATTTTTCTTCTGAAACTTCTGCTCTTACTTGACCGAGATTTGAGAACCCGAATGCACAACCACAGAAAAGGTAACCTGTCCAAATTTTCATATATACTCCGAAATCAAAAGTCGGTAATATACAAACTGACTACGACGTCTTCTTATATAAGTAATTGCCCCTTCTGTTAAATAAACATATCGCCTGTTTTAATTTTAATGAAACGATTGGAAATATTTGACCTTGAAAAGAGTAAACCGGAAGTGACCTTGACCAAGCCGAAAGTAGTGTTTTAACAGATTTTCATTGATAACATTCATAATTTTCATATAATTGTGGAATCTGGGTACAAATGTATAAAATTGCCTTAAATGAGACAAAAAAAATATTTTGTTAACCGGAAGTGGTAGAATATTGGTCTTATTTCAAGTAGAAGTCCTTTTTCGGAATCAAGAGAACTTTTGAAATTATCTTTAAAGTTAGACCAAAAGTAAAAGAAAAACATGACATGACTGTTCCTTATGAGGTGCTGACAAAGCTTTGTTACTTTGTGCGAATCCATCATTCAAGATGGCCACCAGCGGGGTATCAGGGCAAGATTTATCATTAATTGACCCATTCAATACCTATTTTGGTATTTTAGTTTTCTCATTACCAATTCTCAATCAAAAAGGGGAAAAGGCTTAATTTTTTGTATGTTTATGATCATCCGGTTGTTTTTTTGTTGTTCATACTAGTCCGGAAGTTAACAAGGGATATATAGATTAGACCGTTGGTTTTTCCGTTTGAATGGTTTTACACGTCTAGTAATTTTGGGGCCCTTTATAGCTTGTTGTTCGGTGTGAGCCAAGGCTCCGTGTTGAAGGCCGTACTTTAACTTATAATGGTTTACTTTTTGAATTGTTATTTGGATGGAGAGTTGTCTCTTTGGCACTCACACCACATCTTCCTATATCTATATAAAGGAAAACAATGAATTTGTTTCTGTACAATTTAAATGACAAGGGTGGATTAAGGAATTTTCAAGAGAGGCGGGTGCTTGTAAATTCAGATCGATTATAGCATTGATATGTTTGGTTATTTTTCAGGCACTTATTTTCTTACCAGATGGCATTGCATTCCCATTCCCTGGTGAAGATGGCACAAAAGAAGATCTTGTTAGATATTATTTTAGTCGACTTTATACAACAAAAGAAATCTGTGGATTTCTTATGTTATATCATGGTATTATAGTGAGCTTCTCGACGATAGAAAGAATTAAAAGGAGACTTCGATTAAGGCGACGCCAAAACCAAGCCCCAATATTACTTGTATGTCAGAAAATATATGAACTACGTGCTAATGGCTTTACAAATGTAGGATACAAGTCAATGTGGAGACTCCTCAACTCAAATTACAATATCACTGTTTCACAGGAAAATGTAAGAAATTGCTTGGGTTTCATAGACACTAATGGCGTAAGCTTAAGAAGAAGGCACAGACTTCAGAGAAGGAGTTATTACAATAGTGGACCGAACTATCTGATACACATAGACGGTTACGACAAGATCAAACCATATGGTATTGCCATTCACGGAGCTATTGATGGCTATTCTAGAAGAATATTGTGGCTAAAAGCAGGTTGCTCCAACAACAACCCTAGATACATTGCTAAGTTTTACATTGATTTTGTGAAGGAATTACGACGAGTTCCCCGAGCCATTCGTGCTGACGCTGGCACCGAGAACGTTTTGGTAAAAGACTTACACATTGCATTGCGATTCGTTCATGGGGATGACATATCTGGATTAAACAGTTTTTTAACAGGAAGATCAACAGGAAACCAAAGAATTGAAAGGTTGTGGAGAAGTCTTTCGGAATATTTAATGTTATTTTGGAGAAATACATTTGCGAACATGCGTGATATTGGACTTTTTAGTACCGCAGATCATCTCCATATTGAATGTTTAAGATTTTGTTTTCTTCCTTTAATTCAGACTCAACTAAATCAGTTTATGGAAAACTGGAACGACCATAGAATACGCAGACAACGACAAGAGGTTATAGTCCCATCGGGTATTCCAAACGTTCTCTATTTTCAACCTGAAATATATGATTCGTCTGATTTTTCTTTTCCTATACTATGCAATGACCAGACATTGAGTGAACTTGAAAATGAGCATACTTCAGACTTACCAGTAAGAGGGTGTTCCGAAGACTTCATGCATCTCATCGGATACCTTAGTGGCGAAGAACCAATGCAAGCCCTTATTCCACAAACCCTTGACGAAGCTTTTCAAAACTTTTGTACACTCATTTATATTTGTAATGGTTGTAGGATTTAGGTTTAAGCCATGCAACGTTACTTTCTTCAAATTAGCCTTAAAGTCAGTTTTGTTGTTTGTGTGAAACGAATGATATGTAATGGCAGAAATCTGAAAAACAATTTTCTAATGGAAGAAGGACAACACGTTGGCGGGAACCTGCTTAGACTACCTGCTTATACATGGATTCACCTTATTTGCGACTAAAAATTTAGTTTATTATAATCTTTTTGCAAATTAGATTTGTTACAGTATTTGCATAATCTGGGATTATTTATAATTACTGAAAATTTCAGGGATCTACATAATCACTGAAATTTCAAGTATTCTACATAATCCCTTATTATCCATTTTCACTGTAACATGCACTCTATTAACTATATTGAAAGATGTTGGGTTTTTTTAATTAAACAGATAGACACGATTTTTTGAATCTAAAATGCTTGTCATATTTGCATAACTTATTAAAGTACCTATCTCATATAGCAGCCGCGTATAGAAAAATAGTTTGTGTTGGGAATTAGGGTGATGGAAACGCAATTTCATTTTTGGCTACCCTAAAATAAACACTTTAACATACTTCAGATAGGGTATGAGTGTTGATAAGACACAATGTAGTTAAAGTTGGCAATAAAATGTTTCAGTACGGCATTCGATCCACAGCCGTGGCTCACACCGAACAGCAAGCTGAAAAGGGCCATTACAATAACAGTGTAACAAATTCCAACGTGACAACCAACGGTCTAATTAATAAACAAACGAGAAAGGAAAACCACATATGAACCACACCAACAAACGATAGCTACTGAAAAATAGGTCCCTGACTTAGTACAGCTGCATACAATGCAGTGGTTATAAACTTTTTAACAGACGTTGACCTTATCCTGAGACAAACACAGTATTGTACCATTACTCATAAATACATAATACATGTATCAAAGATGTCAGGCTTACAATTTATATTACACCAGACGCGCATTTCGTCTATTAAAGACTCAACAATGACGCTCGAATTGAAGTATATTGAAAGGCCAAATAAAGCAAACAAATGAAAACAAAAAAGTTTCAAAAGGTTGTGCCTGTCACGGAATAGAAGTTCCTTCATAACATAAGTTCCAAAAGGAAAATATATTCTGGAATATTATTCCCACAGGAATAAATATTACAGTATATGTTCCTTAATGGATTAAAAGAAATATTCTACTCAATGGAAGAAATATTCTACTCAATAAAACTACAGTTGGGTGCGATGGTATGATATGTATCACACAACAAGTTTTTATTGAATTAAAGAAATGTATTACAATAGTGTCAACGGGCCAACTAAAGACTCAAAGTCTTTAACCTAACGGGTACCTATAGAGACTCTAAAAATGACTGATAAAATGAAAAACCAATTCTTCAGGGAACAATTGAAGGTCTTTCCATCTCGATACTAAGAATGAATTTTAAAAAAAGATGTTAGAAAAAGTCACTCCTTGTTGATTTGATTTGGTACCTCAAACTGATATAAAAAAAAAGATTAATAGGTATATGCAGGAGACTTTATTGTTTTATAATGAACAAGCAATAATTTAAGGTCAAAATCTGAAACGTCAATTTGACCGTGACCTAAATTTCAAGGCCATAGGTCAGTGATCTCAAATCAAAATACCCCAGGTCAATCACTTGTATGGTTGTGGAGAAATACCGATTTCAAATACAAAAGGGGAGAAAACTCCTATAAGGGTTGACCAAACACTTCGACTTAAATGGGTAGAAGTTGCCCCTTATGGTAAACAGTAATTTGGCAAACACATCATATCATTAACTGTTACAGTTTCTTTGAATATAGATTACAAGCAAAATCCACAAATTTTGAAAATGACCTTGACCTTCAACCTTGACCTCAAATTCAATGTCATATGTCAGGGAACTCAAATCGAAAGGCCCGAGGTCAATCACTTGTATTGTTGTGGAGAAATAATGATTTCAAATACATAAGGGGAGAAAACTCCTATAAGGGTTAACTAAAACACTTCGACTGAAATAGGTTGAAGTTGCACCTTACTGTAAACAGTAATTTGGCAACACATCATATCATTAACTGTAACAGTTTCTTTTGAATAACGATAACAAGCAAAATTCAATATTTATAACATGACCATGACCTCAATTTCAAGGTCATGGGTCAGTGAACTCAAATTGGAAGGTCCGAGGTCAATCACTTGTATGGTTGTGGAGAAATAATGATTTCAAATATATAAGGGGAGAAAACTCCTATAAGGGTTAACCAAAACACTTCGACTGAATAGGTTGAAGTTGCGCCTTATTGTAAACAGTAATTTGGCAAATATATCATTTCATTAACTGTAACAGTTTCTTTTGAATAACGATAACAAGCAAAATTCAAAATTTATAACATGACCTTGATCTTTGACCTTGACCTCAAAGTCCTTCAAATAGACCAAGGACTTCATATCTAAAGACTGTATGCCTCTACGACTTATACCGTATGAATTTATCCAACATATCGCCTATCTTAAATTTTCAAAGGGAAATAACTCCCATAAGATGTGTTCCGATCACGTCAAAATAAAACCACGGGGGGGGGGGGGGAGGGGGGGGTAACTTCTTATTATTGGGTATACGGGGATGTGCCAAAAATATGGGTCATAATTTTGCGAGATTTTATATAGAAATGATCCTCCTTTTTAATGACATCTTATATTAAAATGCCTTTACGTTTGATAACTGTATATGGATTTTGGGTATGATCTACATATCATATATAAATATGCTATTGAGAATCTTACAATATTAATGGTCAATTATTATATTAAATGAAATCAATTCATTTGAAAGTTCACCTTTCAAATAAGTTCCCAAACGAACCCAGGAAATTTGTCGCCTGAGTTAGTGCTTATATAAGCATGAAGTATAGGTCATTCTTTCTTAAATGTTTTTATAACTATAGGTACTGAATTTCAGTCGAACTACGTGTATCTCGAAATATTTCTCTGGTCCGGCTGACTTCGACATAACGAGAGTCGACTGTATTAAAATGGGTACGTTTTTTGAGGCAAAAATGGCACACCCTTACCAAAAAAAATATCGAAGTTACCCCCCCCCCCCCCCCCCCCCCAACCGGGAATAAAACAAATCATTCTTAAGAGTAGACGAACAATTTGGTGAAAACAATTTGTAAAAGATTAAGTGTTCGGTCACACATGATGAGTTTTGAAACCCCCATTACTGTACAACATCATTGGCCAAACATCCATTCCATAAGTGGTAAAACAAAAAAGCATCTCAGACGGCTGAAGAAGAAAAAAATATAATTAGAAGAAACACAAAAAGTCTTTCCACGAAAAGTGGAAAAACCTCATAATTCAAAAAGAAAAACCAACGGTATAATCTATACACACAACTGCCGAGAAAGACTTTTAAACCAAATCAACAAACGACAACCACTGAACAACATATGACATTGGATATATGTGTAAAAATGCAGCCGAAGTTTGCTACTCAGTTTCAAGAAAAATAACTTTCCAATAGACTAATATATATTGAAAGGGGATTAATTAAGAAAGCAAAAGAGCAAACAAAAATATAGAGGTCAATGTGCTTGTTTTTGAGATATTAGCTATTGAAATTTAGGCGGGAAAACGTTCTCTCTTGACTTTTCATAGTCTTATCATTGACAAGCTAAAGTTCTCAAAACTATTAAAAACTAATTAATATTTTATAAGACTTTTACAAATGGCTTATAATTATACATGTAAAAGATTTATAAAATGAATGAGGGTCAATGGGCAAATTATTTTAAGGCATTCAAATGGATAAAACCAGAAGATTTCGAAAATCTGATAAAAATTCCAAAACATGACAAGCGAACATCCTACCCTTAACAGACGTCATAACCTGAGACAGTAGTGTAACATTAAACAATTATTGTAATTTTTTACCCGAGATGGGTTGTTTTCTTCGAGGGCTGTAAACCGAGAGAAAAAAAACTTCAATCAAGGATAAACAATTTGGATGTTTGCCTTGTATGATGGCAATGAATCACATCGGGTATCCAAATCCGAAGAACAAACAGCAAGATCTCAAAAAGTGTTTATCATGATTTTAAAACTTGTTTTATTCATATTTTGAGGTTCGATTTTTCCAAACTTACATGTCAGCTCAAAGACATCAAGTGAACTGATAAAAAGAAATACGTCTTCGACCTGTACATCTTCCAAAAATTGGGGGATTTATATGGCAAGCCCTTTTACTATTTATTCGAATTTCAAGATATCTCCTATAATATATAAGATATCTTATATAATATATAAGATATCTCCTTTAATATATAAGATATCTTATATAATAGATATCTCATATATATATTATATAAGATATCTCCTAAAGTTTATAAGATATCTCCTAAAGTTTATAAGATATCTCCTAAAGTTTATAAGATATCTCATATAGTTTATAAGATATCTTATATGTAATTTATAAGATATCTTATAAAGTATATGAAATATCTTATAAACAACTTTTATATCAGATATCTTATATAGTTTATAAGATATGTTATATAGTTTATATAAGATATGTTATATAGTTTATAAGATATCTCATATAGTTTATAAGATATCTTATATAGTTTATGAGATATCTTATAAAGACAATTATATAACTATATGAGATATCTTAAAAACTATTAAAGATATCTTATAAACTATATAAGATATCTTATAAACTATATAAGATATCTTATAAAGTTTATGAGATATCTTGAAGTAAGAATAAATAGCAAAACGGCTTGCCATAGGTTTACAATATAGTCATTTTCATTTATCAACTAGCAGGCTGTTTGTTGTTGTATTCGTGCTTTGTCGCGAGATGTGTTTGTTCTCGTTGTTGTATTTTGTGTACTTCGTATTTTTGATAGAGTTTAGCTATTTTAATTAATATTTTATAGTGCGTCATTTCTTGTTGCAATGTTGTACTGCTGTATCAGGTTAAGGTCAAAGGTTGGTGTCTGTTAAAATCTTCAAACCGGCACCTGCATATATTATATGCACCTTTCCTAAGTTAGGAACCAGCAGTGGTTGTCGTTTGTTGGAATGTTTCATAGATGTTTCTCGTTTCTCGTTTTGTAAATAGATTAGACCGTCTGTTTTCCTGTTTGAATTTTGTTACACTGATTATTTTGCGGCTGTTTATAGCTTACTGTACGATGTGAGTTAATGCTCCGTGTTGAAGGTCGTACTGAGACCTATGATTGTTAACTTTTTTAACATTATGACTTGGATGGAACCTTGTCTCATTGGCACACTTATCACATCTTCTTATTGATTGTTATTTAAACCTTCCTAGATTTTGTTTAAAAGAAATTTGGCATAATTCCTTGTGCTTCAACTTTTATTACATGGTGATACATCCACATGCCAAATTAACGCATATATATATAATGAATAAAGTAAGGAAAAGTAACACCTTGAGGTCAATGTCACATTAAGATCATCGTGGCACCGGACACATCATCCCACGACGATATATTCACATGCAATGAGGCCAAAGAACACAAGCCTATGTCAAATGAGAAAAAGTCATGTCCTGGTCAAGCGTTTTTAGACTAAATCTGCATTAGCTGTAGGTGAAAAGGGGGAGGTTGAGATTCACGAAACACCCGTTTTTAACCCGCCGCATTTTACTTGTCTCTTTGGTAGCAATACACCAGAGGCGGATTTAGGGGTGTGCCACGGTGGCCAGGCTCCCCCCTTTTTTGGAAAAAAAATGTGGTTGCTTATAGAGGGAATCACTGAAGCGTAACTGAAGTGGGCCCCCTCTTAGGTCAGTTAGTGGGCCCCCACTTATGACAATTTCTGGATCCGCCACTGTACACATGTACAATTAGGATTCGACCCGGAACGTGTTAATTATTGGTATTATATATTAATATGAGGAAATCAAAAGGGCCGGGAATGTATCGGGAATGGTGAAAATTTGGTTAACACCATTGTCCTATATTAGTGGCGGGGGTCATTAGTTACATATAAAGTTAAATTCTTTAATTCGTCCGGCGTTTTTAAGTCATGACGGCTGACATTTAATTGGACCTGGCGATCGTTATTTTAGTATTATAGATGTGAGATTATCCTGAAGTTATAATAAATAGTAAAACGGCTTCCCATACATATTGTGTATAATTCCATTTTTAGTAATATCGTTTTTGCGGGGCTCGATATTTATACATCCCGCCAGTGTCCTGTTGTGTTATTGTTAATCATATTTTTGTATTCTTGTTTTTAATTTATTTTTTTTGGTTAATGATGTCTTGTCTAATTATTTTTTTTTTTTTTGTTTTTATACACTTATCCCGTTTTTATGGTATTTAAAATTCTAACACTGTCTGTATTGACTGCTGTTCCCCGATTTTTGATTATTGTCAATATATGTAATACTATGCGTCTATCATACCAGTAAGAGTTTTAGTTAAATTTAAGCCACCACTTCTACATACCATAAGGAACCTCTGTACTAAGTTTCAAGATGATTGGACTTCAGCTTCATCAAAAAATACCTTGACCAAAAACTTTTAACCTGAAGTGGACGGACGAACGAACGAACGGACGCACAGACCAGAAAACATAATGCTCGTAGGTAGCATAAAAATTAAAATCTGGTAGACATGCACATCCTTAGGTTAGGGTTTAAACATCTTAAAGTATTAAAAGCAATACACTTCCAAAAACTGAAGAAGCAGCTAAACAGACAAATCATGTATCTATTTCCAGACTGGTAAATTAACATGGCTCTCAAATTATTGTTACTGGACATAATAAAAAGATTATCCATTAATGATCTTCATGTCTCCAATATACATTAAAACTCGTTGCATTGTTATATGCACCCATCCTATGTCAGCTCTTTGTTCAGTGATTGTCGTTTGTTGGTGTGCCTTATAGGTGTTTTTGTATCTCAATTTATATATAAAGATAGACTTTTAGTTTTCCTGTTTGGATTACTTTACGCTGGTCATTTTGGGGCCCTTTATAGCATGCTCTTTGTTGCAAGCCAAGACAATGTGTTGAAGGCCATACTATCACCAATAACGGTTTACTTTAATACATTGTGACTTGGATGGAGGTTTGTCTCATTGGCATCACATCTTATTTATATTAAATTCATTACCATGAAATTTTTATCAACTTGAAGAAACAGAAAATTTCTAACAATATGCACATCTCCATTCAGTGACCCCACATTGCTTTAGTACACTTGTACTACTACAAACAAGCATCTTATGAGCAGTAGTGGATTGTATGTTGGACAGACCACAGACTGACATAATGAAACATCTATATCACCCAAACTTAGTTTAAAGGTATTTAAAAATACTCTGGAGGGATCAAGTGACATTGTATACCCTAGACTTTGTAAGGAGCTAACCATTGATAAGCAGAAACGATAAAACTGTAGACTCAAAGCACAGAATAGGTAGGTTCATATTGAATCTTAAAATTTGAAAGTCAACCTATTGTTATCAATCATTTGTGAATGGTAATAGTTGATCAAAGGTTGATTATGATCAATTAATAAATATATTAAAGCAATAATGAATTAAAATAAAGAACAAAACATCATAACATTTTATTAAAGTTTGATCATCAGACCAGAGACCAATAAAATAAAAAATACAATTTGTATAAAATGAGAACTTAAATAAATAACAATGCAAGTTATGATTGCAATAAAAATATAACTTATAAGTCATAAAATGTTATAAAAGAAATACTTCAGGAATAATCATACAAATTTAAATTTTAACTGAACATATGTCAATTAATTAATTACGTATGCTGTTATACTGTTGATATCATATAAATAGATATCAGTAATAAATAAACAGCCAAAACTCCCAGAAAGGTCTCAAATTATTATTAAAAATTAAAGGGCAGCTTTTTGTTGAGTCATTGGTCATTTTTTCTCCAATATATCTCATAGATTTTAATTTGATTGCTAAAAACTACAATTTACCGTTACACATAATTATGATCTTTTTTACAATGACATCCTTGTTTTTTCACCAAATAAGTTCTGTGCAGAATACCGCAGAAAATATTTTAAAACATTTTAAAGAACATTAATACAAATCAATCTTGAGGTTTTAGTGGAGATTTTTTACAATCATACAATAAAATTAAACAGCAATATAGCTTAAATTGCACATTAATGGCCATTTCTAGTTTGAGATAAATAAATTGAGCTTGATAATTTCTGTACCATTTGTCCTTGCAAAAATAGGGAAAATAAGAACTTAAAACTGTTTTGTGTTATCTAGTTTACATATGTCAAAATAGTTCCTTATGTTTTCCAAATCTTTAGCATAACAAACCAAAAAAAATGCTATAGTATATATAAACAAGAGGCTCTCAAGAGCTTGAATCGCTCACCTTAATTTTTTTGGTTAAATCTCCCATCAATGATTACTTTGGCTTTTCAATTTACTTAAATGTTCTTTGAATTATCCTATTTTCTTCAAAAGCAAAAAAAAAAAATATTTTCTCCTATGTTCCATTTTAGCCATAGGAGCTATGTTAATTGACATACAAGAAAATAAAATATAAAATTTATTCTAGATACTCTGAAACTCATTTAGCCTAAGTTTGGCTGAAATTGATACAGCAGTTTCAAAGGAGAAGATTTTTAAAAGTAAGTCAACATGATATTCTTTTACTTTTCTACATTGGCTAGAGGTATAGGGGGAGGGTTGAGATCTCATAAACATGTTTAACCCCGCCGCAATTTTGCGCCTGTCCCAAGTCAGGAGCCTCTGGCCTTTGTTAGTCTTGTATGATTTTAAATTTTAGTTTCTTGTGTATAATTCGGAGTTTAGTATGACGTCCATTATCACTGTACTATTATGCATATTTTAGGGGCCAGCTGAAGGACACCTACGGGTGCGGGAATCCTCGCTACATTGAAGACCCATTGATTGCCTTCGGCTGTTGTTTACTCTATGGTCGGGTGGTTGTCGCTTTGACATATTCACCATTTCCTTTCTCAATTTTATGATGAACAAATTGTGAAAAAAAGACTTTAAAGGGCAATAACTCCTTAAGGGGTCAATTGACAATTTTGGTCAAATTGACTTATTTGTAGATCTTACTTTGCTGATCATTTTTGCTGTTTACAATGTATCTTTATCTATAATAATATTCAAGATAATGACCAAAAACTGCATAATTTCCTTAAAATTACCAATTAAGTGGCAGCAACCCAACAATGGGTTGTTTGATTTATCTGAAAATTTCAGGGCTGATAGATCTTGACCTAATGAACATTTTACCCCCCATGTCAGATTTGCTCTAAATGCTTTCGTTTTTGAGATATAAGCCAAAAACTGCATTTGACCCCTATGTTCTATTTTAAGAAACGGTGGCCATGTTTTTTGACGGATCATTAATCAAAGCACAAACTTTGTGCAGGATAATCTAAGGAACAATCATGCTAAGTTTCATCCAAATCCATTCAGTAATTTCAGAGGAGAAGATGTTTGAAAAATTGTTAACGACGACAGACGACGGCGACGACGACGGACGCCAAGTGATGAGAAAAGCTCGCATTTCCGTTTAGGGAAGGTGAGCTAAAAAAGGAAATTGTTAATTGTTATCATATAAAACCTGATCATCAATTGTCAGATTCATTTACAAAAAAATACAGAACCATATATCTAAAAGATACAAGTTAAGATTAAACCACAATCCATCTCTTGGAAACAAATGCTATCTGTAAAACAGTTCTGCGGTTTTAATGAACTCACCCTGCTTTTTAAATCAATTAAAGCTCACTTTTCCAATCGACAACATAATGCTTATATTGAAAAAGAGAACTTTTGACATTGCTGCCAAGTTGCATATCTCAGACATTTTGTGAGGACAAAATTATTTCCTTTTTGTTTGTAATTAAAAGATTTCTTGTTTGCCTGATATTTCAATATTATTTTTGGCTTACTAGTAAAACACCCAAGTTTTTTAATACATTTGCAGGAGTCAGTTTCTATGATACCAATATTTCAAGCCATCATCACCTACATTATAATTACAATTTTTTTGGCTGTAACTCAATCTACATCTACTGCAAAAATAAATATATTAGGCCAGAAACTTAAATAAATAAAGACTCCACGAAATGATGAAGCATTTCTAATCATTTACATGATCTAATTACTACATTTTCCTAATGTTCATAAGATAAACACAATAAGATATGAAATTTGAAGACTTTGTCATAATGAAGGAAGAGCTACTGTCAACCTTTAAACAAACATTTTAGTATGACAATAAACAGAAGAAAGATTGTCCTCTTTAGACTCATAACAACAACAGAACAAGTTGTTTGATCTGATCAATAAATGGAAGCATGTCAATTATGGATTTTATAAAATGATACACTTATCTTATTTATATTCATGCATAAATAAATGACAGTTGCACAAAACAGACTAAAAAGTGCATCAGCTCAGATGCATGTCTGACGTAAAACCATTGTAAACATTTAAGTATATGTAGATAGAGTTGTCGTCAAATCAAGTAAAATTTCTATCATGACCTTCAACTATGAATTGGTGCAAACTGTCCGAACAAAAGTTATCCAAAAATGACAGAACTTCTTCACAGCCATCATTTATACTACCAAGAAAAAAATACAAAAAACAAATCTCATATCATCATACATGTTCATTATGTCTATAATCCTCTTTTAAGGAAAACACTGATTTACATCTTGAATGGCTGTTCTGCATACCGGACAAGGCTGGTCTAATGCCTCAATCTGTGTAGCACATGCCATACAAAATGTATGACCACATGGTATTATAACTGCAGTTTTTGGTCGATCCACACACACTGTACACCTTTATGAATTATCATCATGCTAAAAGACAAGAAATTATAATATTACATTAATTAACAGTTTGGCATAAAATTGGTAGCTGATATACCTAAAACTAAGGTAAAAAATTGTGTCTGATTGTCAGATTTTTTATTTTAACAAAGATAATCGATAGAATTTTTAGTTGTTAGTAAGCTTTTAATGGAAGAAAAAAATAAAAATTGGTCAGTCAAAAATGCCCAGGTTGGTTTAGTGATTTTTGAATTAGGATCGTAGTTGAAAACTGTGTGATCAGGAGATTATTACAAAAAAATACAATTGTGTAATAAACCTGGTTACTATAATAGTTAGCTAAACCTCTCACTTGAAATTTGATGGTTTACCCACAGGGTTTACCAGGCCTCACGGTCATAAAACTTTCGAGTAAGTTTTTAGTACTCGTACTCCAACTTTAACCGATCATAATGGATCATAATGCTGGAATTCATGTTTCAAGCACGATTTTTGTGCTCCGGGCGTGATTCATGGAAAAGAATAAACTTAGCTATCTCGATAAGTAGCCTGATGATCGCTAACAGATAAATAGTATCTACGTCTCTGATATTACACACCTTTGACATGAAAAAAAACCCAACATTTTTACAATATTAACTTTTAGTCACAGGCCTGTTAAAAAAATTGTAGTTAATTACCTCATCACTGTTACAGTCGGTCTCCATTTTTGCATCCATTCTTGCTCAGAGATCTTCTCGCTATAATTTCGCGCGCAATATGAAAATTATGTTTACTTTGCACTTGTAGACCAACGATATTTGCTTAACAAGTTCACTTGTGTGAAGTTGACTTATTCATAAAAACAATACAAATGAACTTATACTATGTAAGAAAGGCGAGAAACAACACGACAAGTGACCACGATTAACTCGGAAAGTATACTTTTCTAAAGCAAGAAAGAAACGTTCAATTTAGCAAGTGTACAAACGGCAAAGTTTACTAGGACACAATAATATTATGTACACTTTTTGGTCTGTGGTCTTGTTCAGAAGAACTCAACAAGTCAACTTGTAGTAAGTTTACAAGTTGAATTATTAATTAAACAAGTAAACTTATATATATATAGTTACGATACTGTTGTCAGGTCATTAAAGATTGCATATTTTGGCTTTAACATTGATTCACTGATAGGGTCTTTGCATCGGAACTAAACACATTTATTTCTAAAAAAAACAGTTGTTGGCATGACACGGGTTATGTTCTTCTCATATATTTTATGATAGTATGATACTAAACCCCTAACGGGAGGGATTGTACCTGATATTCATATGATGAAGACATAATCTTTCAATCAGTTTAATTGAAGTCTGGAGCTGGCATGTCAGTTAACTGCTAGTAGTCTGTTGTTATTTATGTATTATTGTCATTTTGTTTATTTTCTTTTGTTACATCTTTTGACATCAGACTCGGACTTCTCTTGAACTGAATTTTAATGTGCGTATTGTTATTCTTTTACTTTTCTACATTGGCTAGAGGTATAGGGGGAGGGTTGAGATCTCATAAACATGTTTAACCCCGCCGCAATTTTGCGCCTGTCCCAAGTCAGGAGCCTCTGGCCTTTGTTAGTCTTGTATGATTTTAAATTTTAGTTTCTTGTGTATAATTCGGAGTTTAGTATGACGTCCATTATCACTGTACTATTATGCATATTTTAGGGGCCAGCTGAAGGACACCTACGGGTGCGGGAATTCTCGCTACATTGAAGACCCATTGGTTGCCTTCGGCTGTTGTTTGCTCTATGGTCGGGTGGTTGTCGCTTTGACATATTCACCATTTCCTTTCTCAATTTTATTGTTTAAGTGTACAAGTTCAGTAACAATGCAACTTTCCCTCTTATTTTTGTCGTCAAGTTGTGTTGACAACTGATCAACTGGTGACTAATATACGTTTCCAAATGACTAACCCGAGTTAAGAGAGAGCAGTATCTCTTGCACGTAAAAGACACCCTTTTAGATTTCGAAAAGAGCAGGCTAAGGCTACAAGGAGGAACTCGCACCCTCAAAGTGGAAACGGATTAATATAAGTTGTAATAACTTGTTTCCCAATCCACTATAAATAAATATGTTTAAACTAAAAGAAAAAGCAGCAGAAAAGACAGGGGTTTAAACTTTTTTTTTAAATATTCTGTTTCAATCAAAAAAAGAGAAAATATCTTTGCTCCAAGGGGATACTAATTTAAATGAATATTATGTTTCTGTTTTAATTTAACTGTACTTAAAAAAAAATGTGCCGCTTTTTCATTTCGGTTCTATACGTAGCAAGTCAAACAAACCGCTCATATAAATTATGCTTTATGATTGAGCTGCACGAAATGAAAAAAGTACGACGTTATTTATACAATGCATGAAAAATAACGTCAAACTAACGTTACCAAAACTAACACCAACACCGTACGCGACGTCATAGGATATAGAAGTTATGCCGTAACGTTGGTTTTCTCGTTTTAACTATGATATGTCGACTTTATTATCTCAACAAGTCGACATTATGGAAGCATTAAATCGACTTGTCTAGATAGTTAACACAACATGTCGACATACTTAACTGCCACAAGTCGACAAAAGATATCTCGGCACCCGTAACTGCCCTTGTCTTGTTGAGTTGTCGTATTAATTATCACAAGTCAGCTTTATTTTCTTGACAAGTCTACATGCAACGGGGTCGGTAGAAACAAGATAGGTTAAAATGTCGAATTCTTATTTTGCTTCCAATTTCGATGGAATTTTTATCATAGAATACCTCTTGACAGGATTTTTCGGTGGTTCATTGTATTCAACGGATTTCACAAAGCTCGATTGTTTTTCAAGATAAAGGGGCCCATTTGTATGGAAGCGCATATGGTACACCCCTTGTAAAGTTATTTTGTTGCTAATAAGTCGGAATTATTAGTCAAGTTGTGTGTTATAAGCTGGAATCTTATCATCAAGTTGAAGTCAAGTTGTCGGAATGATGTAGAAAAATTGTTTTACAATGTCGACTTTCTGATATAAATATAATGGCATAGTAATAAGAGTCGACACGTTGAATTCAACTTATTAATTGATTAAGTCGACAACTTGTTTATTTGATATTAAATCATCATGTTGAAGTCAACTTGTCGGAATGATGTAGATAAAGTTTTTATTACAATGTCGACTTGCTAATATAAATGTAAATGACATAAAATAAGAAGTCGACTTGTTTATTAATTAAGTCAACTTGCTTATTTGATGTTAACTTTATTCGTTCTCATTGTCAGATTCCCACGGTCCGTATTTTACTTCCTGTGCTGACACATTAAAGATGGAGATCGACAGCAACAACATCAGCGGGAGCAGTGGAAACGAGTCATAAGTAAGTTTATATTTGTTTTCTTTGGAGACTTAGCGTTATATTTTAATATGAAGCAATACTGAACACAAAATGAAAAAGATCATAGGGAGAAAAAACGTTATTGTTTGAATGAAAGGGCATCGAAAAGTTACAGTTTAACGTGACCTGTGATAAGATCTAGAGTTAAGACGTCTGCTATTATTAAAGATATATTCTACTTAAAGGGTTTCACCCCTCTCCCCACCATCCCATCACAAGTACACTACCCGTTCTGTACGACTGTCAATGAAAAATGGAAAAAAACTGAATGGTCCCTCCCTTTCGCCTTTCATAGTCCTTTGTAGATCAATCTCCATGACTCATTTAATTCATAACAGCTAAGCAAAAAAAAATTAGTATTCTAAACAAATAATTTGATTCACAACTAGCAGGGTGGATCTTGTCATTTATAAGGGTTGGGTATGGGGATCCTAGCCCACGATAAAGGGGAGTTCCAACTATATGTCCCCATTCAATTGCATTGATCTTCCAAATAAATGTAAAAAAGGGTTCCAACCCCGGACCCCCTGGATTCGCCACTAATGCCAGGTAGAAAAGCATGATGCGAAACGAAATATGTGTTCACTTTATTTTGATATTGACCGATTAGAAGATTTTGCTATTCATTAAACATTTCAATTGACGAAATATCGTCTATTTCAGCTGCTTGGTCACCTGCCCGTCTAATAAATGGTCAAAGACTATGGAATCAAGCAATATTTTAAAGGTAATGTTGAAAGTAAAACAAAGAAATATGTTGCTGACATCGAACATCAAATCAACACACTTTGGCTTAAAAACAAACAAAATTTGTCAAAACTTTCTTGTATAGTTTTTATAATGTTTTTCTTCATTTAGACTAATCAGCTCCATCTTCGTGGAAAGTATGAAAAAGGTTTAATACTGTATTGTGATTTATTTTTTGTAAAAACTGCACCTTAAACGGCCAAAAATTACAAAAAATAAAGGATTACCAAAATAGGAAAAATGAGCACACATTTACACGGCTCTAGCGAAAAATATAGTGAACCATGATATAAAGTTTCTTCATATTTTGTCTAGCATGCGCAGTAAAAGCGAGACATGTAGGTACGGTTTTACAGGCGACGGTGAATATATGGCGTTAACATTGCAACCAAGTTTGCTGTTCATACCTTTATCTCGTGAAGCATAACGAGTAAGGTTCTTATATTTAGGATGCAGATTTCCTACATATTGTTCTTGCCAGTCAGTCATGTGCCATTTATCTTTGACCTATTTTAAATGCTTGAATGACCCTGAAGAACTCTAATAGTCAATTTTGCAACCGAGTTTACTGCTTAAGTCCATATCTCAAGAAATAGAAGTCTAAGGTTGATAATATTTGGCAATAACGTCTCCAACTACAAGGGGATGATAGTCTGAAGTGTAATTTTAGCTTTGACTTAGGTTGATGATATTAGACAAGGAGGTTCCCCACTACCAGGGGATGTCATTTTGATACCTGTAATTAGGTCTTTCAACCTTTCAGGTGAAAGACCTATAGGGTTTGTTCTGATTATTATTATTAGGTCTTTCAACCTTTCTGTTGAAAGACCTATTGTATTCGTTCTGATTATTATTATTATTATTATTATTATTATTATTATTTTTATTTTTTTTCTTCCGCCAACTTTTTTTTCCTTCGCTGTTTTTTTGTTTCACAAGATGTCACTTAGATATATGGTATATGATATCGAACAGTTAATGCGCTTCTGAAACTGACACCGCGTAACAAAAACCTTTACCTTGTAAGAGTTATCTCCCCGAACACTGTTTTTCTTGTGGCCACTAAGGCTTCGCAACCGTAAAAGAAAGCGACAAATTTATTTTTCCAAATTGCTCGTTATATCCTCAGGATGATCTGTTTTATTTTGACCGAAGCTATCTGGAGACTCCATATGAGAGTTATCCCCCCTTTTATATATGATATAAGTGATTTGCATTTCTAACTGGTAAACCATTAGTGATAGAGACCTAGGGTCTTTAGATTTAAGATCCTTGGTCCAAAAAAATGAAAATTAGGTCAAGGTCAAAGGTCAAGGTCAAATTCTAAATTTTGATTTTGGCTTATTTTTACTTATTTTCAATTACTTTATAAGATTTCGACAAAATATTTTTACTAAATTGTTAGTTGCGACATGACGTAACTTATAAATTTTGATTGGAAGGGTGCGTAGACAATAAATGGGAGTTTTTGCCCCTCTTATATTTAGAATTATGCGTAAAGTGATATTACTCATGAACCATACATAATACAGATCTGGGGTCTTTTGATTTGGGATTCTATGTTTATGACCTTGAAATTGAGGTCAAGGTCATAGGTTATTTGGACGTTCTAGATTTTGGCCTTTGCTCGAAATTCATATTTATACATCATAAAGCTATAGGAACTGACATTTTCAACTGAATCTTAATATTTTCATATCAAAATACATCCTTATTGGTTGAAAGACCTTCAATTGTTCTTTGAACAATTGGTTTTTAATTATTATTATTATTATTATTATTATTATTTTTTTTTTTTTTTTTTTCTTCCGCCAACTTTTTTTTCCTTCGCTGTTTTTTTGTTTCACAAGATGTCGCTTAGATATTTAATATATGATATTGAACAGTTGATGCGCTTCTGAAACTGACACCGCGTAACAAAAACCTTTACCTTGTAAGAGTTATCTCCCCAAACACTGTTTTTCTTGTGGCCACTACTACTTCGCAACCGTATAAGAAACCGACAAATTTATTTTTCCAAATTGCTCGTTATATCCTTAGGATGTTCTGTTTCGTTTCAACTGAAGCTATCCGGAGACTCCATATGAGAGTTATCCCCCCTTTTATATATGATATCAGTGATATGCATTTCTAACTGGTAAACTATAAGTGATAGAGACCTAGGGTCTTTTGATTTAAGATCCTTGGTCCAAAAAGATGAAAATTAGGTCAAGGTCAAAGGTCAAGGTCAAATTCTAAATTTTGATTTGGGCTTATTTTCACTTATTTTCATTAACCTTATAAGATATCGACAATTTATTTTTACTAAATTGTTAGTTGCAACATGTCGTAACTTATAAATTTTGGTTGCAAGGGTGCGTAGACAATAAATGGGAGTTTTCGCCCCTCTTATCTTTAGAATTATGCGTAAAGTGATATTACTCATGAACCATACATAATATAGAACAAGGGTCTTTTAATTTGGGATCCTTGGTTTATGACCTTGAAATTGAGGTCAAGGTCATAGGTTAATTGGACGTTCTAGATTTTGACCTTTGCTTGAAATTCATATTTATACATCATTAAGCCATAGGAACTGACATTTTCAACTGAATTTTAATATTTTCATATCAAAATAGATCTTTATTAGTTGAAAGACCTTCAATTGTTCTCTGAACAATTGGTTTTTAATTTGATCTTGGCCTTGTTTTTATGGTTGATTGACTTTGACAATATGCGACCAAATTTTATAAATTAGTCAATGATTGATAAAGAACTAGATATCATGTTTAAGGAGGCATGATGTTACAACAAATTTAGCAAAAATTGAAACATATTTTTTTCATAACAAATTTTATTCATTAGGTACACTATTCGTTGTTTCTTTAAGATATGGTACAAAAATCAACCAAACAAAATAAATTCGTTTAGGCATCAGATGACTTTTAAAATGTTTATTCGATTGCAATATGCTGGAAGAAGATATGTCCTCTTGTTTGAAAATGAAAACATGTTCAAATGTAAAAATATCATATGCTTATACCTGATACCTATAACGGGTAAATTTAAAAATGAAATATGTTATAAATATCGCCATGAAGATTTATTTTGGATTGTCAAAACTTACTGTGTATTTTTCCATTTCGTATTCCATTAAATGTGAAGGCGCAGCGCATTTCCTAGTAGTTTTATAGTAAGCTGATGACGTCACAGTGAACACCCTATTTAGATATCAAGCCAATCGGATTTTTCATTTTATCATTACATCATACGTGTAATTTCTATCTTTATGTTTCAGTTACTCTGTTGTCTCCTTTGTGTTGCTGATCATGACGTTACAGGAATACCTTACCCAGGCGATGATGCTTCTGTGCCTGAACTAGTCCAATACTATCATCAATTATGCTACACGTCCCTTCAAATATGTGGATTTCTCTTGTTTGTTCACGGAACATTCATGAGTTGTTCCATGTTAAAAAGACTTAAGAGAAGATTAAATATCAGACGGCGTAGCAACCAGTCGCCATTACCTACAGTTGTAAGGACAATCCTGGCTTTACACCGTAATGGCCTGTCTAATGTTGGATACAGGTATATGTGGAGGACTCTGAACATAGGCTTTGGACTTTGCGTCACACAATCAAGAGCAAGGCTTTGCTTAAGAACAATAGACCAACAGGGTGTACTTAACAGATCGCATCGAGTTCTTCGAAGGAGAGTGTACTACAATAGAGGACCTAACTATCTGATTCATGTCGATGGTTACGATAAATTAAAACCCTACGGCATAGCTATACATGGGGCAATCGATGGATACTCTCGTAAACTTTTATGGTTGATAGCAAGTCCCTCCAACAATAACCCCAGATATGTCGGTTACTGGTATCTTAATTGGATCAAACAAAGAAAGATGCTTCCAAGGGTTGTTCGATCGGATGCAGGAACAGAAAACGTCATAATGAGGGATTTACAAAGATCGTTGCGACATAATCAAAACGATGAAATGTCGGGACAAAATTCTTTTCTCGTCGGCAGATCTGTTGCAAATCAAAGAATAGAAAGGCTTTGGGGTACACTAAAAACGAGTTTCACTCAGTTTTGGAGAAACCGTTTCCAGGATTTCCAAGACACTGGACTTCTTAATGTATCGTGTCCAGTACATAAAGAATGTGTTCGATTTTGTTTCCTCTCCGTTATCCAACATCAATTGGACATGTTTGCTGAGAACTGGAACTCACATAGAATAAGAAGACAACGTGCTGAAGTTGTAACACCCAGTGGTATTCCAAATATGTTATACTATCAGCCAGAGATCTTTGGTGGAAGAGACTGTTCATTTCCTTTACCATGTAACTTACAAACAATTGACAATCTCATAGAGGAATATACAGAGAACTTTCCAGAGCATGGCTGTAGCAATGAATTTATTAACATTGTCGAGTTGCTTACTGGGAACAGACGAGATCAGTTTCCCATCATCACATCATACGATGACGCAGAGCTATTGTTTCGGACATTGATTGCTGCCTTACCGAATTGAACATTTGCTATACATTTTTTATACAATAATGATTTTGCATAAACATTTTTTTAGAAATTAATTATATATATAATATAAGTAGGTTTGATATTTGGTTTTACCATACAAGAATTAAATCAAACAAAATTACTAGGAGTTACTATATACTGTTTCTTGGTCTAGATTTTTTGTTGTTGATTATGGTAAATATAAAAGAAAATACTCTCTACGCCTAGTGCAGCATGATACGATCACATTTATCAAGGGAACAAACAGTAGGGCAAGTGTTGACACAAAGCTCATGCCTGATTTGTAACGCCTGGTCTCGGCACAAAAAAGTTTGCCAATGGGATATGATATTCCTATGTTGATCGCATTCGTTTGAATGGTTTTGTTTCTACTTTCTTGTACTCAAGGATCTAGTTTAATGACAAACTTTTTGCGCCAATACTTTAGGATATGAAACAAAAGACTATTAAGAGGCTGTATCGCTCACATCAACCGTGGCTACATAAGCCAGCCCAATTTAGACCCCGATATAATAGGTATGTTCCCCGTTATTGCCCATCAAGGATGGATATAGCACTGCTTGAAAAGTGTTCATACAAAAACAAATGTTATCAAGTTTGGTCTCAGTAGTTTTGTTTAAGATCTTTGATCCCCCTGGCCCTCAGCTCAGGGTCCAATGTTAAACTATGTTGTTAGTAATTCCTGCAATCTTGGGTTATAGTCTTGAACCTACCAGGCATAGTTTGCCTGTGCATTTTAAAAGATCATTGTGACCAAGTTTCATTGTAATTTGCACTGTACTTTTAGAAAATATCTTTCAATAAATTTCGCCATATGGTATAATCTCAACTACGTTCGTCACTGGCAATCAAGTTGGATTGTACCCTGTCCTGCCGAACACAATTTTGCTAGAAGGCCATCCAATGATAAGTTTTGCTTCAATTTGTTTAGTAGTTTCTAAGTAGAAGATCTTTCTATGCATTTCCAAATAAGATGCACTTACACTACGTTTTCCGCGGGCGGCCATCTACGATTGGAGACATACCTGACAGATATATTTATTGTAAGGATTTACTAGTAGTTTGTTTGCAATTAGTTCTATAAATTCTGTGTAAAAATGTGCTCCGTTGAGCGTAGCAAGTAACGACCGTATAAAGGGTACATTCGGGTAAGTGTTGACACAAAGTAAATGTAGACATATTAAATTGCTAGACTCCATCCAATTCAATCGCCCCGAAAGGGCCAATCACATCTCTAGACCCGATTTGGGCCTCTTGTTTGTTGGAAACGATAAACAAAAAACTTAAAAAATTAAGTAAAACACAATGTATGAAATCTACAAAATAAAAATATAAATCTATAAAGTATACACATGTCGAACAACATTTTTCGTTTCATCAAGTTGAAGCATTTTCAGTCTAGATCCTTTTTGGTACTCTTCTTTTTCAAAACCGCCAACAAATTACATAATCCATTAAAATACCTTCATATGATTTCTGTTCCAAACATCTTCATCAAAATCGGACAAAAAAAAATTGATTTCCAATTTGTTCTTGGTTCACCCCTTTTGGCCTTGTGTTTCTCAAAAACGGTAAATTCAACATCAAATATTTAAAACTATTTCCTACAGGGTCCAATGTGAAATCGTTGTTCCCCTCGGAGGCCTTGGATCAAACCAAAACCGGCCGGAAACAATTTGCAAAGGGAACTAGGTTTTGTTCCAATTGGTTGTTTTGAGCAACTGTTTAACTATGTTCCCGCTATGCCAGATCGTTTAAAAAGAATCAATACAAGAACCAATGTAAACAAGTTTGGTTCCAATTGACCTATAATTGTTAATGTTTGTGTCATTTTGGTCTTTTGTGGATAGTTGTCTCATTGGCAATCATACCACATCTTCTTTTTTATAAGTAAGTTCAGAGAAGATATTTGAATGCATTTCATACAAGTGTGGCAGTTAGTAGATAGATATAGGAAGATGTGGTGTGAGTGCCAATGAGACAACTCTCCATCCAAATAACAATTTAAAAATTAAACCATTATAGGTTAAAGTACGGCCTTCAACACGGAGCCTTGGCTCACACCGAACAACAAGCTATAAAGGGCCCCAAAATTACTAGTGTAAAACCATTCAAACGGGAAAACCAACGGTCTAATCTATATAAACAAAATTTATTATGTCATCATTATTTCCCTTGTTTAAAACTATAAATTTCATATTTCTTTATTTGATGATTTAGATGAAGCTTATTCGCTATATATTTGTTAAATAGCATAGCTTTTGCTATTTGAATACATTGGTAAAGGATATCTATTTATATTGTAAAGTTTAATATTTGCACCGTCGCAAAACCTTTGAGAAACTTATATATTTTATAGAACTCGTTAACCGGATTTTAGGGACAAAAATGTCGGTTATTGATTGGGGATGTACGGCGACCGGGCGGGCGGCAATCAAATGTTGTCCGTGCATTAACTCATGAACCGTTCAACCAAAGCTTTTAAAATACTAATAACTAAATGAAGGTCAAGTTCAATAATGGCGAATTTGACTTTTACCGTTCAGGAGTTATGGTTCTTAAATGATGGAAAAATGGAGTTTCCAGTCGTGTCCGTGCATTAACTCATGAACAGTTCAACCAAAGCTTTTAAAATTTTAAAATGTTGTTACTGACAACTAAATGAAGGTCAAGTTCAATAATGGCGATTTTGACTTTTACTGTTCAGGAGTTATGGTTCTTGAAAAATAGAATATTGAAGTTTCCAGTCGTGTCCATGCATTTACACATGAACTGTTCTACCAAATCTTCCCAAATTTTAATATGTTATTATTGATGACAAAATGAAGGTCAAGTTCAATAATGACGATTTTGACTTTTACCGTTTAGGAGTTATGGTTCTTGAAAGAATGTGAAATGGCATTTCCATTCAAGTGGTTGCATCTAAGCTTTTCAAATTTTAATATGTTGATACTGATGACAAAGTGGAGGTCAAATTTGATACTGACAATTTTCACTTTCACCGTCCAGCAGTTATGGTTCTTGTGATATTGGCAGGACAAAAATAAATGATAATAAATCCGGTTTGCTGTCGTTGTGACAGCCAGCCTCTTGTTTTAGATTATTATCTTGAATTCTCTAAGGATTGATATTCAGTCCAACCAAGGAACGCCAAGCTCTCAAAACAGAATTTAGGATAGTGCATTTGATACGTGCCTCCATAGTACATTAGTGCATTTGCTACATGCTTTCTAAGTACGAGTTTGAAGATATTGAATGCTCCATTTCTGATTACCTTTGGCATGTGATAATAAAAGTTGTACTTTGTTAATTAAATTATATATTGTTTTCAGTTTTTGGTTTTCATTCACTTAGATATATTTTAGCGCATCACATTTGGCATCAGTCATTTCTATTACATCAGTTTACAAACTAGAACTAGTATCTCAATTGTTTGTAAAACAATTGAAAGGTCTTTCCTGTTAAAGTGATGTTTTCGTAATGTACTTTGTACGACCTTTCGTTTGATATACGACAAGCATACCTTCTAAAACTTTTCGCTTATAACACTTAATGGTCTCATCCGCCTAATTTTTTTTAGATCGGAAGTATGATATATGTAACATAGAGTATATGAGCTTTCATTTTATATGCGACAACTCCATGTTCTAGAAAGTTTGATTTTTGCACTTAATAACCCTATTCAACTTATTTTTGGAGGTCGGGAATTTGATATTTCATATGTTCATATCATGACCTTTCATTTGATATACAACAACCCTATCTTAAAAGAAAATGTATTGTTTGCACTCAATAACCCCATTGGCCAAGTAATTTCAGAGGAAAAGATTCTTCAATGTTAAGGTCCTGTTATGTTTTGATATGTTACATGTATGTTGTCAACAATTTTTGTTTAGATGATGTATGATATGTACTGGAACGGACCTTGACCTGTCGAACACAATTTTCAAAGGGTACCATTTAAGAGTCGTTGAGACCAAGTATGGTTCTAATTGACCATTTAGTTCCAGAGGGAAACAATTGTGAAAGTTTTACCATAGGTTTAAATGTTAAACTCTGTTAACAGCTGTTGGTCATCTTGGAAAATATCTTTGAATGTTTCCTATAGGGTCGAATGTTTTAATGTTTCCCTCTTGCGGTAATCTTGGATGGTACCATAAACTGCTGACATAATTTAATCAAAGCACCGGAAGCGCTGTAGGCAGTTAACCAAAAACCAAGCCAAACATAATTATAAAAACTGTGGCAATGTTGCTTCAATTTTTTTAAAGATTTTTTTAAAATGAACAAACATTAGACAGTCATATATTGTACATTTATGTTCATTTAATGAATTAATCATTAAGGCAAATAATTCATATTTTGTCAAAGTTTTAAAAGCATCGCATATATCAAGTATATTTTTTTCATGGTAATGAGTCTGCAGTGGTACAAGTTTGCAATGATTGTAGTCCTTCTAGTTGATAGTTAACGTTGGTATAAGTTGACTGTTAGTAGTTCAAGTTGCCTTTAGTAAGAGCTTGTAAAAGTATGAATGGACTTGCTTCCCTGGAAAGAAAACTGAGTTTGTGTTCAACAGTACAAAAGTTATGAGACACAAATCAGACAAATGTTTACTACTACAAGGATCAAAGGTGAGGTCTGACTAACCTGTCCATAGTAAATGTTAATGTCCCCCACCTTCACCCCAAGTTTATGACGTCTGAGTTTGGAATAAAATGGCAGGTAATTATAAAAACAGTTGGTCAAACATTCTTGGGCTTGAAAGATATGTTTTCTTTATAATGAGCCATATGAAAATGCAAATTTTTATAGGACCAGTAATAATTCAAATTATAATTAAGGGAAATTCTTTAAAACTACTTATTATTTTCCATCAATAAAATTTTACAATTATCAAAAAAAGATATTGTTACATAATGCTGTTATGAATTCTTTCAAACAAAACTTCAATAATTATTCATTCCTATGGTCACCGACAAATTGGGCAAGATCTAGTACACGTTGGATAGGTCTATCAAAGTGACATAGATATAGGACGATATGGTGTGACTGCTAATGAGACAACGCTCCATCCAAATAACAATTTCAAAAAAGTAAATCAGTATAGGTCAATGTACGGCCTTCAACACGGATCCTTGGCTCACACCAAACAACAAGCTATAAAGGGCCCCAAAATTACTAGTGTTAAACCATTCAAACGGGAAAACCAACGGTCTAACCTATAAAAAAAACGAGAAACGAGAAACACGTATAAATTACATAAACAAACGGCAACTACTGTACATCAGATTCCTGACTTAGGACAGGTGCAAACATTTGCAGCGGGATTAAACGTTTTAATGGATCCAAACCTTCTCCCTTTTACAGAAACAATAGCATAACATCACAACATAGAAAGACATGCATATGTGACGCCTATGAGATTGACATTGTATGTCATTCAATCTTTTTGAAATGACAAACAGGAATGAATATGATTTAGTTTAGGAGTTGGTTTTTCAATCTTTTACAAGTTCTCAAAACACACACAAGAGGGGATGGGGTGACCCTAGGGACTGCCCTAATATTTCATTTAATGTTTTTGTATCTTGTCCCATACATGCATATATATGGTTTGGGGTGGGGATCTCAATCGTTATCAAGTTTTCAAACAGGAGGGGTGGGATGATCCTAGTATATTTCATTTGATTTGTTATGTTGTCCAATACATGGATATATATGGTTGAGGAAGTATTATTTGAAACATCAGTGACTAGCAGACTTATAATCCAGATGAAATAAAGTGGAAAATTTTGGATATAAATTTCTGTTTCTAAGTTATCAAACAGGAGTTTGTAGGGTGACCCTAAGGACTCTCCCTATATTTCATTTGATTAGTTCTCAATCATGAATATATATGGTTTAATTTAAAGGTGGGGATCTCGACTGTTTCGACTCGGGGGCTTATAAACAACATAAGGAATCCTAATGTGCTCTACTTCCTATGTGCAACTTCAAAACTTTTGGGAAAATCGATCATTTAAGGTTTTTCTGGTCATATCTTTTGTAATCCAGAACGAAAAGTATGAAAAAACTATCCTTTAAGTTATAAATAGCAAAGTTACCAGCTAGATAAGAACAATGGCAAGTATTTCAGCATTTATTGGGTAGAACACAAATCCAGGGTGCTTGCATAAAGCAGCTTAACTGCATAAAAAGGTTACATTCCAAGGACCACCATGATCAATTTTGATCCTTATTGGCCAAATACTTTCAGCTATCTTAGATTGTGTATCCCTTTTAAGTTCAAATGTTCAATTAAGATCTGTGGCATGTTGTTAACCATCTTGGATCGGACCCGAACCTTCTGGATACCCATTTTGACCATGTTTGGTTACAATTTGGCAAGTAGTTTCAAAGACTTTCCTTATGGTCCAATGTTTAACTATGTTCCATGCTGGCAGTAATCTTATAGATTGAACCTACCAGACACAATTTTTAAAGGACGCCATCCGTGAATACTTGTGATAGAGTTTGGTTCTAATTGGCATAGGAAGGAACAGATCTCACAATTCATGCCATACCAATATGCAACCACAAAAACTGTTTGAGGCCATATAAAATGAAGTCCACGATAAAGAGGAAGTGAATGTTTAATTGCTCTCTGATTGCACCCAGGGTATGGCATTAATACATAATGAATTGTGCATCAGGATTCAAAGATGGGTAGTTGCTGAGAAAAATGTGATTAATATTCGGTGAAGTCATCACTTTATTAATTCCACCCAAACTATGAATTTACCAAGTCAAACTGAACTGCTATTGTTAGCTAATAGCTGTTATTTACCAGTTCTTCATATTTTTGGCATTATTTTAGCTGTTCTTAGCATTCCATATAATACCAGTTTGAAAAAACTGTCTAATTTGACCATTTCTTAGCAGTCATGGTACCTTTTAAAGTGTTGTCAATTGGACAACAGTTATGACAGCAGTTCCATAGCAGTTAGATAGCTGATTGGATTTTAATCTTTGTTATAAAAATGCTTGGACCTGACTTGTGTTTTCAGCTTGAAAGTAAACCTTCATTTGAATGATCAAATGTGCATTTTTGGCTCCAAACTGTGTGTAAATTCTTGCTAGTGAAAAACTATTTTTGTCAATTATAAATTATAATTTAGGCTAAATGGAATGCATTCACAAACCCACAGTACAGTAAGTTGAAGTTACAGTTAGTGTATGTGTATATTCTGACATAAATTTGTAGGGGAAAACAGAAATCACACAGACAGCCCAAAAAGGGGGGATACTGGTTTATTCAAATAGAATAGTTGATGTTGGCAGGAATGTAATAAACTAATATCATATACTTGCAGTGCAAGATGTTATTTGAAAATGAAGATACGACTATTTTAATATGATTTTTTTTAAAAACAAAAATACATCATATTCATTATTCAAGACTTGAAAAACGGGGAGGGAGTATTAGGTAAACATAGGCTGCAAATAGCCGATTGGTTATGGTTAATATTGACCAAACAATCCATTTTATGAGTTTGACTGTCCCTCTGGTATCTTTCGTCCCTCTTTTAATGAAGTTGATGTATGTTACTGAAGTTTGTTTCCAAAATTGGAAACATAATTTTGGAAACATGATACAATGTTTTACATAATACATAACATTATTATTACGTGTATTATTTTGTTTTTGTTTAAATCCAAAAGAGAAAGAGAATTAATATAGTTTCACCACTGCAACAAGTGTGTTGCAATATTTCTCCACTGGAGACAGTCAATTTTCAATATTTTAAGTGCTAGGCTTTCTTAGTTTTTTTAAATTTTACTGTGGAGAATGGAGAAATATTGTAATACACGAGTTATTAGTGGTGAAATCTGTTTCTCTGATGTACAGCTTAGAAAATCAACTTAGCACTTTGTATGAATATGCATTATTGATAGCTGTTAGTATACCAGTTCTCATGAATATTCAGTGCTGACATCAGTTTTTTTGGGTACATGTATCTCATTTAAAATTTTCGTCACAAAAACCTGCTTATAATTGTGAAGGCTAAATAAACTGCTATGAAATGCCTATTATGCAAACTAGCCATTGCCTTGAATTTGTCAACTGTGAATGCTAATGAACTGCTGTCATTAGTTAGAACTGTGAATGCTAATAAACTGCTGTCCACTTTGACTTGGGTTATCAAAACATTCAAGTATTCATTTTAAAAAGTTGAATATACTTGACTTTATACTTCATCTGGGCACTGATTGAGTCAAAATTAACAATGAAACAGATGTTATTAGTATCTGTTATTCTTGTATCTTTCTTTGTAAACGCATTTTGTATGTTCAGTTATGTATTGGTTTATTAGGACCCAGCTACAAAATGTGGCTGATGCCTTATAGTGATCAGGTCGTCCAGACATAACACAGTGTCCAGGCTGTGCCTCTTTATATAATTGGCATTACAGTACTGCAACTGATCTCAAAAGAGACGCTTAGTTAACAGTTTAATGTTCATTTTTTTTTACATAAATAAGGCCGTTAGTTTTCTCGTTTGAATTGTTTTACCGGTCTTATCGTGGCCTTTTATAGCTGACTATGCGGTATGGGCTTTGCTCATTGTTGAAGGCCGTACGATGACCTATAGTTGTTAATGTTTGGGTCATTTTTGTGGATATTTATAGTTGCCTCATTGGCAATCATACCACATCTTCTTTTTTATAATATAACAGTTCCGGAATAAAACACGGCTGCAAATTGTTTTAAATGATAGACTAGTATATAGATTTAAATTTCTTTCTGTTCATAAAAAGTTTTGTGGTCACATTTTTGTATTTTAGCACTTTTAATTGGGTATACACCTCAATTTACGGTGTTAGTAGTCACCTTTAAATCCCAAAACCAAAATCATTTTGTTATTTATTGACTCTTTTTATTAAAATTTTCGATGCACATATAATCAAGGATCATTGGACTGATGAAGACATAAATTTAATACCATCCTCGAGTAAAGCTCTCAAACTTAAAGTTGGCAGTTTCTAAGATGGAAATTTAACGCATTTATTTTTGGAAAACAAGAAAATATATGATTCAAAAGTAATATTTGACGTTTCAGAGGACAAATCATTATTATTGTGATACTGCATGCAAAATTTGTTGGGCAAATTCCAAAGTTTTGTAAAAAAAAAATAAAAAAAATAAATAAATTAAAACATCATTTAAAGGGAAACCGGTACTACAATATATTACATTTCCCCAACATTAGGTTGGCCTTTTGTGTACCCAAGGCAGATGAAGGAAGTCAACTTAGAAACGCCGTGATTGGATGCAAGAGTACAATATATTTTTTTTACTGATCTATGAATATTAAACTGCAGTGTGTATATTTACAATAAAGATTTAAAAACCCATTGAAGATTTTCTAGAGAATATTCGAAAAGACTTCCAAAATTTCATAAATTTGGTGTAAAATGACGGCGGGCATGGATATGCCAGACCTAAATCAGAAACTCGCTGCAAATGTTTGCACCTGTCCTAAGTCAGGAATCTGATGTACAGTAGTTGTCGTTTGTTTATGTAATATATACGTGTTTCTCGTTTTGTTTATATAGATTAGACCGTTGGTTTTCCCGTTTGAATGGTTTTACACTAGTAATTTTGGGGCCCTTTATAGCTTGTTGTTCGGTGTGAGCCAAGGCTCCGTGTTGAAGGCCGTACTTTAACCTATAATGGTTTAATTTTTAAATTGTTATTTGGATGGAGAGTTGTCTCATTGGCACTCACACCACATCTTCCTATATCTATCTACTAACTGCCACACTTGTATGAAATGCATTCAAATATCTTCTCTGAACTTACTTATAAAAAAGAAGATGTGGTATGATTGCCAATGAGACAACTATCCACAAAAGACCAAAATGACACAAACATTAACAATTATAGGTCAATTGGAACCAAACTTGTTTACATTGGTTCTTGTATTGATTCTTTTTAAACGATCTGGCATAGCGGGAACATAGTTAAACAGTTGCTCAAAACAACCAATTGGAACAAAACCTAGTTCCCTTTGCAAATTGTTTCCGGCCGGTTTTGGTTTGATCCAAGGCCTCCGAGGGGAACAACGATTTCACATTGGACCCTGTAGGAGATAGTTTTAAATATTTGATGTTGAATTTACCGTTTTTGAGAAACACAAGGCCAAAAGGGGTGAACCAAGAACAAATTGGAAATCAATTTTTTTTTGTCCGATTTTGATGAAGATGTTTGGAACAGAAATCATATGAAGGTATTTTAATGGATTATGTAATTTGTTGGCGGTTTTGAAAAAGAAGAGTACCAAAAAGGATCTAGACTGAAAATGCTTCAACTTGATGAAACGAAAAATGTTGTTCGACATGTGTATACTTTATAGATTTATATTTTTATTTTGTAGATTTCATACATTGTGTTTTACTTAATTTTTTAATTTTTTTGTTTATCGTTTCCAACAAACAAGAGGCCCAAATCGGGTCTAGAGATGTGATTGGCCCTTTCGGGGCGATTGAATTGGATGGAGTCTAGCAATTTAATATGTCTACATTTACTTTGTGTCAACACTTACCCGAATGTACCCTTTATACGGTCGTTACTTTTTTACACAGAATTTATAGAACTAATTGCAAACAAACTACTAGTAAATCCTTACAATAAATATATATGTCAGGTATGTCTCCAATCGTAGATGGCCGCCCGCGGAAAACGTAGTGTAAGTGCATCTTATTTGGAAATGCATAGAAAGATCTTCTACTTAGAAACTACTAAGCAAATTGAAGCAAAACTTATCATTGGATGGCCTTCTAGCAAAATTGTGTTCGGCAGGACAGGGTACAATCCAACTTGATTGCCAGTGACGAACGTAGTTGAGATTATACCATATGGCGAAATTTATTGAAAGATATTTTCTAAAAGTACAGTGCAAATTACAATGAAACTTGGTCACAATGATCTTTTAAAATGCACAGGCAAACTATGTCTGGTAGGTTCAAGACTATAACCCAAGATTGCAGGAATTACTAACAACATAGTTTAACATTGGACCCTGAGCTGAGGGCCAGGGGGATCAAAGATCTTAAACAAAACTACTGAGACCAAACTTGATAACATTTGTTTTTGTATGAACACTTTTCAAGCAGTGCTATATCCATCCTTGATGGGCAATAACGGGGAACATACCTATTATATCGGGGTCTAAATTGGGCTGGCTTATGTAGCCACGGTTGATGTGAGCGATACAGCCTCTTAATAGTCTTTTGTTTCATATCCTAAAGTATTGGCGCAAAAAGATTGTCATTAAACTAGATCCTTGAGTACAAGAAAGTAGAAACAAAACCATTCAAACGAATGCGATCAACATAGGAATATCATATCCCATTGGCAAACTTTTTTGTGCCGAGACCAGGCGTTACAAATCAGGCATGAGCTTTGTGTCAACACTTGCCCTATTGTTTGTTCCCTTGATAAATGTGATCGTATCATGCTGCACTAGGCGTAGAGAGTATTTTCTTTTATATTTACCATAATCAACAACAAAAAATCTAGACCAAGAAACAGTATATAGTAACTCCTAGTAATTTTGTTTGATTTAATTCTTGTATGGTAAAACCAAATATCAAACCTACTTATATTAAATATATAATTAATTTCTAAAAAAATGTTTATGCAAAATCATTATTGTATAAAAAATGTATAGCAAATGTTCAATTCGGTAAGGCAGCAATCAATGTCCGAAACAATAGCTCTGCGTCATCGTATGATGTGATGATGGGAAACTGATCTCGTCTGTTCCCAGTAAGCAACTCGACAATGTTAATAAATTCATTGCTACAGCCATGCTCTGGAAAGTTCTCTGTATATTCCTCTATGAGATTGTCAATTGTTTGTAAGTTACATGGTAAAGGAAATGAACAGTCTCTTCCACCAAAGATCTCTGGCTGATAGTATAACATATTTGGAATACCACTTGGTGTTACAACTTCAGCACGTTGTCTTCTTATTCTATGTGAGTTCCAGTTCTCAGCAAACATGTCCAATTGATGTTGGATAACGGAGAGGAAACAAAATCGAACACATTCTTTATGTACTGGACACGATACATTAAGAAGTCCAGTGTCTTGGAAATCCTGGAAACGGTTTCTCCAAAACTGGGTGAAACTCGTTTTTAGTGTACCCCAAAGCCTTTCTATTCTTTGATTTGCAACAGATCTGCCGACGAGAAAAGAATTTTGTCCCGACATTTCATCGTTTTGATTATGTCGCAACGATCTTTGTAAATCCCTCATTATGACGTTTTCTGTTCCTGCATCCGATCGAACAACCCTTGGAAGCATCTTTCTTTGTTTGATCCAATTAAGATACCAGTAACCGACATATCTGGGGTTATTGTTGGAGGGACTTGCTATCAACCATAAAAGTTTACGAGAGTATCCATCGATTGCCCCATGTATAGCTATGCCGTAGGGTTTTAATTTATCGTAACCATCGACATGAATCAGATAGTTTGGTCCTCTATTGTAGTACACTCTCCTTCGAAGAACTCGATGCGATCTGTTAAGTACACCCTGTTGGTCTATTGTTCTTAAGCAAAGCCTTGCTCTTGATTGTGTGACGCAAAGTCCAAAGCCTATGTTCAGAGTCCTCCACATATACCTGTATCCAACATTAGACAGGCCATTACGGTGTAAAGCCAGGATTGTCCTTACAACTGTAGGTAATGGCGACTGGTTGTTACGCCGTCTTATATTTAATCTTCTCTTAAGTCTTTTTAACATGGAACAACTCATGAATGTTCCGTGAACAAACAAGAGAAATCCACATATTTGAAGGGACGTGTAGCATAATTGATGATAGTATTTGGACTAGTTCAGGCACAGAAGCATCATCGCCTGGGTAAGGTATTCCTGTAACGTCATGATCAGCAACACAAAGGAGACAACAGAGTAACTGAAACATAAAGATAGAAATTACACGTATGATGTAATGATAAAATGAAAAATCCGATTGGCTTGATATCTAAATAGGGTGTTCACTGTGACGTCATCAGCTTACTATAAAACTACTAGGAAATGCGCTGCGCCTTCACATTTAATGGAATACGAAATGGAAAAATACACAGTAAGTTTTGACAATCCAAAATAAATCTTCATGGCGATATTTATAACATATTTCATTTTTAAATTTACCCGTTATAGGTATCAGGTATAAGCATATGATATTTTTACATTTGAACATGTTTTCATTTTCAAACAAGAGGACATATCTTCTTCCAGCATATTGCAATCGAATAAACATTTTAAAAGTCATCTGATGCCTAAACGAATGTATTTTGTTTGGTTGATTTTTGTACCATATCTTAAAGAAACAACGAATAGTGTACCTAATGAATAAAATTTGTTATGAAAAAAATATGTTTCAATTTTTGCTAAATTTGTTGTAACATCATGCCTCCTTAAACATGATATCTAGTTCTTTATCAATCATTGACTAATTTATAAAATTTGGTCGCATATTGTCAAAGTCAATCAACCATAAAAACAAGGCCAAGATCAAATTACAGGTATCAAAATGACATCCCCTGGTAGTGGGGAACCTCCTTGTCTAATATCATCAACCTAAGTCAAAGCTAAAATTACACTTCAGACTATCATCCCCTTGTAGTTGGAGACGTTAATGCCAAATATTATCAACCTTAGACTTCTATTTCTTGAGATATGGACTTAAGCAGTAAACTCGGTTGCAAAATTGACTATTAGAGTTCTTTAGGGTCATTCAAGCATTTAAAATAGGTCAAAGATAAATGGCACATGACTGACTGGCAAGAACAATATGTAGGAAATCTGCATCCTAAATATAAGAACCTTACTCGTTATGCTTCACGAGATAAAGACATGAAAAACAAAAACTTGGTTGCAATGTTAACGCCATATATTCACCGTCGCCTGTAAAACCGTACCTACATGTCTCGCTTTTACTGCGCATGCTAGACAAAATATGAAGAAAACTTTATATCATGGTTCACTATATTTTTCGCTAGAGCCGTGTAAATGTGTGCTCATTTTTCCTATTTTGGTAATCCTTTATTTTTTGTAATTTTTGGCCGTTTAAGGTGCAGTTTTTACAAAAAATAAATCACAATACAGTATTAAACCTTTTTCATACTTTCCACGAAGATGGAGCTGATTAGTCTAAATGAAGAAAAACATTATAAAAACTATACAAGAAAGTTTTGACAAATTTTGTTTGTTTTTAAGCCAAAGTGTGTTGATTTGATGTTCGATGTCAGCAACATATTTCTTTGTTTTACTTTCAACATTACCTTTAAAATATTGCTTGATTCCATAGTCTTTGACCATTTATTAGACGGGTAGGTGACCAAGCAGCTGAAATAGACGATATTTCGTCAATTGAAATGTTTAATGAATAGCAAAATCTTCTAATCGGTCAATATCAAAATAAAGTGAACACATATTTCGTTTCGCATCATGCTTTTCTACCTGGCATTAGTGGCGAATCCAGGGGGTCCGGGGTTGGAACCCTTTTTTACATTTATTTGGAAGATCAATGCAATTGAATGGGGACATATAGTTGGAACTCCCCTTTATCGTGGGCTAGGATCCCCATACCCAACCCTTATAAATGACAAGATCCACCCTGCTAGTTGTGAATCAAATTATTTGTTTAGATTACTAATTTTTTTTTTGCTTAGCTGTTATGAATTAAATGAGTCATGGAGATTGATCTACAAAGGACTCTGAAAGGCGAAAGGGAGGGACCATTCAGTTTTTTTCCATTTTTCATTGACAGTCGTACAGAACGGGTAGTGTACTTGTGATGGGATGGTGGGGAGAGGGGTGAAACCCTTTAAGTAGAATATATCTTTAATAATAGCAGACGTCTTACTCTAGATCTTATCACAGGTCACGTTAAACTGTAACTTTTCAATGCCCTTTCATTCAAACAATAACGTTTTTTCTCCCTATGATCTTTTTCATTTTGTGTTCAGTATTGCTTCATATTAAAATATAACGCTAAGTCTCCAAAGAAAACAAATATAAACTTACTTATGACTCGTTTCCACTGCTCCCGCTGATGTTGTTGCTGTCGATCTCCATCTTTAATGTGTCAGCACAGGAAGTAAAATACGGACCGTGGGAATCTGACCGTGAGAACGAATAAAGTTAACATCAAATAAGCAAGTTGACTTAATTAATCAACAAGTCGACTTCTTATTTTATGTCATTTACATTTATATTAGCAAGTCGACATTGTAATTAAAACTTTTTCTGTAGCATTCCGACAAGTTGACTTCAACATGATGATTTAATATCAAATAAACAAGTTGTCGACTTAATCAATTAACAAGTTGAATTCAACATGCCGGCTTCTTATTACTATGTCATTATATTTATATCAGCAAGTCGACATTGTAAAACAATTTTTCTACATCATTCCGACAACTTGACTTCAACTTGATGATAAGATTCCAGCTTATAACACACAACTTGACTAATAATTCCGACTTATTAGCAACAAAATAACTTTACAAGGGGTGTACCATATGCGCTTCCATACATTTGGGATCAAACCCCCCAAAAATAACTTTTTTTTAAATTTTAAGTCCGATTTTCACCAAGAGTGGACACATTGAAGTCTCGCCTGTACTAGTGTTCATAATATAATTTATATTGAAGAATACAAAACTAGGTTATACCACAAGCACTACATTTAAATAAAAATATAACATTTAAATGACAAATGTATGGTGGCATACAGCTGCCATCGAATTGACCTGCCCAGATAATTATAACGGCAAATTGATATATAATCACGATAAGTCGATATATCATCTCGACATGTCGACTTAATTATCTCAACAAGTCGACATAATGGAAACATTAAATCGACCTCCTTTTACGGCTAAAACTGTACCACTTTTACTATGAAGTTTTGAAAAAAATTTTATCCTAGAATTGAAAGTTCATATGCACCACATTTTTTTCAAAGGTCAAAATATAGGGCTGTGCGGCATATTTTCAACGTTTATATGCCCTGAACTTCCCAGAGTTTAAAATTACTCTAATTTTCTTAACTACCCCTACCTCGAATAAAAGGTTCCCACAGATTTTAATGTAAACAATATGCACAGGTTTATTTCCTGGTAACATTCCCAAGTTATGTCTCTGTGAGATGGAACACAGAGAGCATAACTTGGAACCAGTATGTAAACAAAATTAATTTTCTATGAATATTCAAGATCTCCCAAAAAGAGGCGTGTTTTGAGAAACAGCTGTATTTACAAAGCGCAACCTATAGTTATAGACTTGATAAAGTTGTTGAGGTACGAGACTCCAAAGATAATTAGGAGCTTGATCGTGAAACATTTCGTATAATTTGATAACTTTATGTCTGGATCTTCTTTCACTCAGAGATACCCAACCAGTATCATTATAAAGTTTAGATTAAGAGCAAAGTTTAGTGGCACCTGTGACTATACGAGCCGCTTCTATTTGAATGCTCTCTATTTTGTCCTTTGAATAAATTGGTATGTTATCCCACACAGTATCTGTAGCTTGTCCTTTAAATAAATTGGTATGTTATCCCACACAGTATCTCTAGCTGGTCCTTTAAATAAATTGGTATGTTATCCCACACAGTATCTCTAGCTTGTCCTTTAAATAAATTGGTATGTTATCCCACACAGTATCTCTAGCTTGTCCTTTAAATAAATTGGTATGTTATCCCACACAGTATCTCTAGCTTGTCCTTTAAATAAATTGGTATGTTATCCCACACAGTATCTCTAGCTTGTCCTTTAAATAAATTGGTATGTTATCCCACACAGTATCTCTAGCTTGTCCTTTAAATAAATTGGTATGTTATCCCACACAGTATCTCTAGCTTGTCCTTTAAATAAATTGGTATGTTATCCCACACAGTGTCCGCATATTCGAGAATAGGCCTGATGAAGCTGATATATATAACTTGTAGATTTTTACGCAATAACTTAAACTTTAAACTCCTCATAAGATCTAAGCGCGGCGTAGCTTTATCAATAATATAGTTATCATGACTTTCCCCAACAATCCTTTTCTTGAAAAAATTAACCCTAAATGTTTATGTTCTTCAACCTCTTGTATCAGTGTACAGTTTTTTGTGGACAAGGCCAAGTAAGACATTAACACCTCAAAGGAGCACAAATAGAACCATATAAATATAACATACTTGCATGTTTTTGGATGCCATGTCGCATATTAGAGTCACATCATGCAGAAATGCACCTGAAAATGTGATCCTCGTCTTATTTTGCGCGTTTCCTGCTATGCGAAATAAAAATTGTGGAACATTTTTTCGGAATCATGTAGTAATACATGCAATCTTAACGTAAATCTCTGCAAAGTTGGAGCCCACTCAGTTAGCTTACATGATCATTGTTAATAACTTGAAATGTTAATGTATTCAAAAAGAAGTTATTCCAAATGAAATTCCCGAATGGAAAGTTTTAAATTCACAAAATTTGATTACAGGAACGTACATATTATTTACACGAACATGACGAAGCAGTCATAGTTTTTAAGCTGCAGCCCAAAAGACAGATTTGAAACTGATGATCATGCGAACATTTTATTTTGATTCTGTGTTCCTATGCAAACCAATCTACAATCAAGACACCAGCACTTGTTGTAAAATAATCTATATATTAATATCAGGTAATAAATATCCAGGCAACCAATCCTTGAAAGACATTGGTGCTGGTAGTGTGATAGACAGAAAAACAGAAACATCACAAAAATAAGAAGCCCTTGTTTGCAGATCGTCAATGTGTCTTATCCATTTGTACATGGTATCAATTATGTGAAATGAACCGGTTCTCTTAAGAATTACCTTAACACCCCATAACACCACCATTGACAAATTTGGTAAAGACGATGGAAATGTGGAGAGTTGACAGATAGACGGGCAGACCGACGGAAGCAAAGTGAGACAAGACAGATCACATCAGCTCACATGACCAATACTAGATACTAGTATTAGATTTTGCAAACGAAAATTTCTACATTTCGCCGTGATTTTCAATTGTCCTTTCTTAATATCTGTTTTTACTTTTTTGTTTTCGGAGGTCGTGCCAGACTTTATATATACTGTGTTCGCCACAAACCACTAAAATTAGAATGAGATGCATTTACGAAGTTTATGTTGTGAGGATCCCGGCCATGCATGTAATACGGTACATAATTCGGCACTTCGAATATCAAAGAAATTGATTATAAAAACGGCAAATACTTTAACTGCTAAAAACTTATTTTATTTTTCATCAAACGCAGCTCTGCGTTTGACACCTTCCTTTGAAGTATATAATATTTATAAAACTTAAATAAATCGTAGGTCAGTTGATTAGTTACACGTTGATTATGTTACTAAGTTACTTTGTATAGAAAGTCCCTGGTTAAACTGTCTGTTTTATATACTTTGAATGTGAAGAACGGAATGGTCTCTTCTGATACTCAAACAAGTTGAAGACAACCCATGCTTTGCAAATTTTAGGGTGGCGCACGCCCGCCACGCCCCCGCCTAAATCCGTCCCTGGAATAAATGACACTGCTAGTTAAGTGTTGTCAAACATCTATGTATACTATCCACACTGATATGTGTCCACACTTGTAAGAGGGTGGTAAAGGGTTATTTTCGTGCAACGTTTTCGGCCTTTTCATTTTACGTGTTTTCGTGATTTTGTGTTTTATTCCTCGTTTTCTCGTGTTTGGTTCGATGTGCGTGCTTCGTATTTCCCCTTATTTATGTTCCGTGTTTCGTGTCGGTGCTCTTAATTTCTCGTTCTTGCATTGTTCCGCATTTGATTAAAAAGTGAATTGGAAGTAACTCAAAGTCAGTGAGTTACAGTACCTTTTGAAACTTGTGTAATATAATAGAAATTGATGTATATTTTTACCATTCTACTTTCTATTGTATATATATGCTATACATGTAATAAAGTCCATCATAATAATATTTTTTCAAATCAGATGCAAGTAGCATACGCTAAAAGGTGACCACAAGGTCTTGATGTCCACTAACAATGTCTACATGATCTCCAAGAACGGCTGTGTAATAACTTCTGGTACTTTTTTTCTTAATATTTACGATTTTATTTCTCGTGCTTCGTTTTTCCCGATTTTTATTTTTCGTGTTACGTTTTTGCGATTTTTATTTCACGTGTTTCCGTGTTCCGTACCCCCCTTTACCACCCTCTTGTAATAAAAACAAAAACTATATTTCTTTTCCGGATCTAGTCCGAGATTGATTTTAACTTTAATTTCATATGACCTGGTTTCAGAATATTTCTTTGTTTTCTTGTGGTTATATTTATCACGACACAGTAACCTGTAGAAGATCTGGAATCCTATCTCAGTAAGGTAGACAAATAGGGACGAGTAATATGAGAGGTAAATGATGTCTCTAGAACATCAACATACACATGCACAAAACACAAGGGATCGGTTACTATTCAAAATGTAATCATATCTCCTAATCATAGGACTCTTATCATGCTGGTATCCGGTCGTTCCGGTCCCAAACCGATCCGGCCCCAAGTCAATCCGGCTCAAAGTCGATCCGGCCCAAGTCGATCCGGCCCACGTCGATCCGTCCCCAAGTCGATCCGGCCCCATGATAAAATATGAATTAACTATATTGATTTTGGAGGAATTTGTCACAAATTTTAACAGTATATATTTGAAAAAAGTGTCCGATCGATGTATGACTATGTAACTATTTGTTATTACATGTTACACAAGATGAAAGACTTGTTAGGATCACAATACACCTTATCGCTATTTGTCCGCCATTACTGGATATCACACAGGTTCCTGTAATATTTTGACGTCATAAAACAAAATATCTGACGCCACAATGAACAAGTGATTGTTGTTGACGTCAAAAGTTCAAGCGGCCGGGTCAGCCGGGATTAGCGATAAGGTGTATTGAAAGAAAATGCTAATTACTGCTGATTAATTTTGATGTCTGAATTCTATTATATAGGTTTTCATATAATTATACCCAATAATCTTGAAAACTTGTAATAAAGACATAATCAACCTAGTCGTTTTATACTCATTTAAGGAAAATATTTTTCAAAGGTCGTTTTTAATTTGTTTACCGTATACCTTTAACATTATAATAAAAATAATAAACATTTATGAATTACAATTAATATATATTTATTTTTATTCCTTAGAAATATTTTTTTTCATTGGGGCCGGATCGACTTTCCATATGTGCCGGATCGACGTGGGGCGGGATCGACGTGGGACAGATCAACTTGGGCCGGATCGACGTGGGGCCGGATCGACCCGAAAGCATCATGCTTATCCATATCAGCCTTTTTGTTGATTTTGCAAATATCGCAGTATTTACAAATTATATTATTATTATAATTTTTGTCTTAGGGCGTAGATAAAACTTTGCACTTTTAAAAAAATAAATAATTTAAGAGCCAAAGTACAGTAAATTTTCAGACGGGATTGTAGCTACATGTATAATCTGACACCTCGTAATATATTATAGAAAAAAGTAATATCAATAGAACTTTTATACATTTTAACTAAACTAATGATGTGTATTGTCCCTTTGAAACATGTAACATACATATGTTACCACAGTTCTTTGATTTTTTAGTCCACAATAACAAATGTATGTTATTTTCCTGTAATAACCCTATAGAGTTATATCCCTGACTGGTCTTGAAACTGTCACTCATTTTTTACTGTGATTAAAAAATATGAACATGATGAAAGGGAGCTTTGAAATTTATGAAAATAAAATTATGTAAGGATGCGTTTATAAATATATATACTATCGACCATACACACATGGTCCGACCGTACGCGTATGGTCGGGGTTATTAACACTCTGTTACAGTTTACTTTTTACAGAGTGCCAATGAGACAACTCTCCATCCAACAGTCAGAGCTCAGACATAATGTGCACTACACAATCTTGAATTTTGTATCCCAGGCTCATATAATGAAATTATTCATAAACTTGAGAATGATCACAAACTTTCTTTAACATGTTTAATTTATAAGACAATGTTACTTGAATCGGTGAGTAAAAAAATCTCAATTCTTTTGGATTAAAGTGCTCTAGATTAAGGCAAATATTATATATTTATAATATTTTATAGAACTATTGAGTCTCAAATCCACTCTTTTTTTCCTAACGCTATTGCAGTATTATTAGTATATCATGTATATTTATGTATTTCAGGCTTACTTTCCTAAACTGGCTAAATTATCAAGAGTTTACATGTACTTTTGCAAACATTGTAAGAATATAACATAAGTAAAATTGTGCAAAAATTGTACATAAAATGTAGAAGATAAAAATTATTCAAATAAGGACAAAATACCTTTACAAACTTTGACAAACATGACAAAGTAGGGATTAGAGAAAACCCCCCCAAAAATCCAAATCTTAAAACATGTAAAAAGATGAAAAAGTATGCAAAAAGTGCACTACACCAGTCAGAGCTCAGACATAAATAAGTCTGAATCTGCTTTTGACTTATAGATGTCTAAATTTGTAAGTTTTAGGATTTGTCTCCCTTTAATGCAAGACAAAATACGACTTAAATAAGTCAAATATTGTTAAGCAAGAAATGATTGACCAGAATCAAAAAGTTGCAAATATCAACTCCTACAAGTCGATAAGTTACCAAAATTGGTCAACTTCAAGACCCACGCATACTTATAAAAAGGTCATGCATCTAAATCAAATAATGACAACATTGAAAGCCAATGCCTTGTCTTCTAAAGAAAAATATGAATGAGAGTCTGAAAAATCGGGGATCATGTTAATTAACCTTGCAATGCAACCACCTGGATCCACACTTAATGAGGTAAAACATCTGTGTTTAGTAAGGATGTTCAATTAGATAATTAAATATAGATAGATCAAGTCCTTGTGAACTCTCAGACAGGTTTTTACTGTCAAAGGTGGTGTAGTTTGGCCACCAAGTCAAGTTAAGTTTTTTCATCAACATAAATAGACCTAAACAAGTCTGTCATTTTGTGACTTAGATAAGTCTAAAATTGAAAACACATTTTTATAAAGAATACATGTTTTGACTTCTTTAAGTCAAAAACAGAAATAGACTTGTTTATGTCTGAGCTCTGACTGTACACATTAATGACATAATTAATCAATTGACACACATGTTGTTAATGCATCCATCTGATTATGGCTAATCCTTATCTGTGGTTAATCCTCAAATTTATCCTCCTGTGTGAGGGATCGCACATAATTTAACCAGAATGTAGGACTTATAAAAGTAAACCACTGAGAAATTTCAAAACCAATGAAAACCATTGATTTCATGCTGATTTTCACAATATTCATTCGACGAAGAAGTTTGTCTTGATATCATACAGGTATGCCAATGTTCCATTAAAATGAGATGGTCAGAGAAATTTAATGCATGGAATAAATTTGGTTATTTTTTTTTTGCTGCGTTTATTTTTTTTAGGTTTTATACAGCAATGTACAGAATACGTTTACAGAAAAGGCAAAACAGTTAAACATACAGAATAAATCAATGGGTTGTATACATTAGATACAAGATAAAATATCTAGCAAGAGCAAACACAACACGTGAACAGAGCTACATTGTAGATACAGTGCTATATTCAGGATATATATGCACTCGATTTCATCATATATTTCATATTGTATTTATCGTGTGAAAATGCAATGTCTTGTTTTGCGTCGTAAAAAAGGATTCTTGCCAGATTGTGCTGGTCAAATTTTAGGTCAACATAACAGTTTTAATGAATACATGTAACATTTTCCCTAGTAAAATACATGTTCTTTGATCGGTGCATGTCTGTACTTATTTATTATTTGTCCCTTCTTCCGAAATATAAGAAAACAAAACCGCACACAACCTGAGAACTTAGTGAACAATTATAAATTTTAAATAAAAATCACAGTGACTGATTATTGTACGGTTGTCAAAAATTAATGAACACATTGTTTTTTCCCATTTAGGGACAATAGAAATTTCATATACAAAAGAACTCTGACAATGTTAGATCTGGTCTTCATTTTATACAATTAATCAATTGGTGACATTTCCAAACATGCCAAAGATCATATAATAAAAAATCGTGCTACTCTTAGGGTCTGGCATATGCATGGTCATGATGGTGTAACAAACAACCAACATTTGTAAAAATTAGTGATTCGAAAAGAAGAGATTGTTCTGCATGTTCTGTACGAAATGTAAGAAATGGTAAGAAAAGGTCTAAACATGAAGTTGTTCATAAATCATGTAATTAAATACGATGAAATATAAGAAACCGGCTCAGCAGACGATGTAACAATATCTTTCTTGAAAAACTTTTATATTGAATCTTGAATTTTGTATCCCAGGCTCATATAATGAAATTATTCATAAACTTGAGAATGATCACAAACTTTCTTTAACATGTTTAATTTATAAGACAATGTTACTTGAATCAGTGAGTAAAAAAATCTCAATTCTTTTGGATTAAAGTGCTCTAGATTAAGGCAAATATTAGCCGTTTCAGTATTAGGGACGACATAAAAAATCAATAAAGGATAAAAAGCTTAATTCAAATAGTTTGGGGGTGGGGTGGGGGAAGGGAGTCAACATTGCTACAAGCTTTGGTAAATGATAATGATTTTATATATCCTTATTGGTCAATCAATTTTTCCCAAATTAAGTTAAGAGGGGAATGTAGAAGGGGGAGGGGAGGTCAGGGAAAAAACTATATGAACTAAGTTTTTATACGACCGCAAAAATTTGTTGTTTATAGGTATTACGTTGTCGTCATTGTCGTCACCGTCATTTGAAGACAGATGGTTTCCGATAATCATGATAATGACTTAAGTATAAGTAAATAGAAATCAATGAACATTGTGTTAAAACTATATTGATTTCTAAGTTTAAGTTTAAACAATATTCTAATCTAGCTCAATTTATTTGAATAGAATATTGTTTAAACTTAAACTTAGAAATCAATAAAATTTTAACGCAATGTTTATAACTGTTCCGGACCATATGAGTATTTGGACCATACGCGTATGGTCATGACCATATGGGTATACATGTATACTCACATGGTTCGACCATACGCACATGGTCCGACCGTACGCGTATGGTCGGGGTAATTAACACTCTGTTACAGTTTACTTTTTACAGAGTGCCAATGAGACAACTCTCCATCCAACAGTCAGAGCTCAGACATAAGGTAGCACAATACAAAGATTTTTTTACTTCCAATCACAAACCTTTGAAATGCTGTAACTTTCTTATTAATGCATAGAAAATAATAAAAGAGGTATATATAGATAGATAAAAGATTAATCTTTTAAATTTATGCAATATATTTATTATGCAATCATTATGTAATCAATTATTATGTAATTAGTGGCAAAACCTAGGTAAGTTCACTTGAATGAATTTAGCTCTATCATCTCTTTAACTATACAGAAAATTTTAACGGAATCTTAATCAACACATCATGGGCTTCAAAAGGGTGTCTCAGATTGTCTCTATTGTGTTCCATTCTCTCATAAATCTCTAATGAGTGTAAACATCCTAACCACATAAAAGAAGATAATGTTCAATTAGGTGTAAAATTTTTTCTATACATTCTATCTGAAATCTGAGACACCCTTTTGTAGATGATGGCCATAGGAACAACATATAATAAAATCAACCCTCTAGGGATACCTATGCAGAAGCTAATTTCATTTGAAAGTGGAAATTTGGTAAAAAATATTTTAGACACAGTTAACATTATAATTGGTTATATAATTGTTGCATAATACTAACATTGCATTAATTTCAAAGAGTAATCTGTTAGCTATCCAAAACTACCACTTTTATAAATTTTCAAGCATTATTAAGAAAGTTACAGTATTTTAAAACTTGGGAGTTGGAGTTATAAAATCTTTGTATTGTGCTACCATAAATAAGTCTGAATCTGCTTTTGACTCATAGAGGTCTAAATTTGTAAGTTTTAGGATTTGTCTACCTTTAATGCAAGACAAAATACGACTTTAATAAGTCCTACAAGTCGATAAGTTATCAAAATTGGTTAACTTCAAGACCCATGCATATTTATAAAAAGGTCATGCATCTAAATCAAATAATGACAACATTGAAAGACAATGCTTTGTCTTCTAAAGAAAAATATGAATGAGAGTCTAAAAAATCGGAGATAATGTTAATTAACTTTACAATGCAACCAACTGGAACCACACTTAATGAGGTAAAACATCTGTGTTTAGTAAGGATGTTCAATTAGATAATTAAATATAGATGGCTCAAGTCCTTGTGAACTCTCAAACAGGTTTTTGCTGTCATAGGTTGTGTACTTTGGCCACCAAGTAAAATTAAGTTTTTTCATCAACATAAACATGATAAATAGACCTAAACAAATCTGTCATTTTCTGACTTAGATAAGTCTAAAATTGAAAACACATTTTTCTAATAAATACATGTTTTGACTTCTTTAAGTCATGTAAGTCAAAAACAAAAATCGACTTGTTTATGTCTGAGCTCTGACTGTCCAAATAACAATTTATGAAATGAAATATGGTCCAAATAGTGAATACTCATATGGTCCGGAACATAACCACAACAGGAAGGTTGTAATTGATTTTTGGGGTTATGGTCCCAAAGGTTTAGGAATTAGGGGCCAAAAAAGGGCCCACATGAGCCTTTTTGTAGTTTCGAGTCAATTAATTGTGTTAAAGTGTATAAATCTCTCTGAAATTATACCACAAGTTTCCATACTACAAAGGGATGGTCATGGGGGGTTTTGGCTCCAATCATTAAGCGATTAGGGGCAAAAAAGGGGGAAAACAAGGGTTTTCTGGTTAAAGGACAATTTCGACAATTTAAAAGCAGTGTAAGGGAGGTAATGCAATTAAAATTCAAAGAATACTGTTATATATATGTTTGATTACTTGATTACCTCCCTAACACTGCTTGTTTTCAAAAGTTAAAAGAAGAAATCTTCAATTGCACAGTATCATGAGTATTGTGCAATAGATTTGTTAGATCTTTGACAACATTTATATTGTGACAAAAACCTATATTATATCTAAAATTTGATCACAATCCAAATTCAGACATTATCAAGCTTAAATATTGTGACCAAATTTGCCACAACTGTTCAGGGTTTGACCACTGCGGTCGTATAAAGCTGTGCCCTGCAGAGCACCTGGTCAGGGTCCCAACCAAGGATTATATTGTCTAAAAGTTTTGACAACTTTTGATGTCTTACCATGCTTACAGTGGAGATGGTGGACAAGTATTTAGATACACACCACTTTGATAAACATGATAAAAAATGTTGGGTAAGATTTGGGCGAGGTAAAAACGAAGGTTTTTGGGATTTGTAATTTTAAGGACCATAGACATGATAGTAGAAGACAAGTTTACGGGAAGGACACGTTTAATTAAGTTACATATATATTCTTCACAATAAATTTTCAGATGATATTCCAACATCTTTTTGCAATAATTCTTGGGTTCTGTGTCAAGTGCAATTTTCTGACTTTGCTTTTGAATCCCTTAGACATGTTATACCATAAAAAAAGCCTTCTAATTAACCACTCTTCAGACTTGTGGCATTTGCACTTAATTATATCCCCATTTTTATCATCTTAATTGTTACATGTGTTATATATATATTTCTTTTGTTTTCAGGTGCAATGTCTTCAGAGTTAGCTGTAATGACAATGATTGTGGTGTGTCTAATGGTAGGAGTAAGATGCTCAGAAAACAAGAAATTTGATTGTTTGATAGGACTTGATGAAAGAACAGTATTATATTGGACAGCAGGAGAACCACTGGTTTGCCAGATAGAAAAATTGAAGTCAGATGTTTACACTGTTAATATAGTAAGTTAAACTATGCATTCTATGTATAAATAGAGACTGTCCAAGGAAAAGAGAAAATATTTAGTACTCATAATAAAATGAACACTTAGACATGTTAGAGCAAATCTGACATGGGGTAAAATGCTCATGAAGTCAAATTCTATTAACCCTGATCTTTTCAGATGAATCTAACAACCCTTTGTTGGGTTGCTGCAACTAAATTGGTAATTGTAAGGAAATTTTGCATTTGTTGGTTATTAATATTTTGAATATACATTTAGTATTTTAGATTTATATAAAGACTTGAAAGATAAACTGTAAACAGCAAAAATGATCTACTAACATGACAAATAATTTGTCAATTGACCCTTTATTAACGGAGTTATTGTCCTCTAACATATCTAAAGACAACTTGTTCATCTAGTGCATTTCTAGTGTGCTTACTTTACAAAAAAATGGTATCCTTTGAAACAATTACTGAATCAATTTCAGCCAAACTTGGGCAAAATAACTTTCAGAGTACATGTATGTAGTATAAATTAAATTTTGTGTATTTAATTTCCATGTATGTCGAGAAACATAGCCACTATGGTTAAAATGGAACATACATGGCGTATGACAAATGTAGGAGTAAAATGGAACATACATGACATATGACAAATGTAGGAGTAAAATGAAACATAAATGAAATATAAAATGGAACATACATGGCGTATGACAAATGTAGGAGTAAAATGGAACATACATGACATATGACAAATGTAGGAGTAAAATGAAACATACATGAAATATAAAATGGAACATACATGACATATGACAAATGTAGGAGTAAAATGAAACATACATGAAATATAAAATGGAACATACATAACATATGACAAATGTAGGAGTAAAATGGAACATACATGACATATGCAGGGGTTTATCTGGGTATTTTGGGAAAAAGGACCGTGGCCACTTTTGGGAATTTTTTTACCCGATTTATATAGAAATTGGGAAAATTACAAATAAACCAGAAGTCAGTTTTAGTATGTATCATACTATAATTCATTAGAAATTTTTTTTTTGTGAAAATAAAGAAAAACTACAATACATGATTCATTGTCATTTATAATTTTATTTTTCTGTCCTTTTTGTTTTTAAATGTCTCAAGAAGACGATTTTTCAGATGACTGCTGGTGTTTATTGCTCATCTCATGTTTTTGTAATTGTCTTGTAGGATGATCCCCTAAAATTACCCCCTTACTACTAAAGTCAGTACTACCAAACGGAAATAACTCACAATATTTGCAGACGTATCCCTCTAAGGATTCATTATAGTATAACCATTTATATGTCATTTCATACCTCCTTGCATCAAAAAGTCTTCTGTCTGATACATTATATACTTTTAATTTATCATTAAGAGCAGTTTTACTGTCAGTACTACCCAACACAGTCATGACTTTACTACTACATGTACTAGGTTTCATTGGTATTTCATTATTTGGTTTACAGATTTCAGTTTGAGTTTGGAATTTACAAGCTTGGTCCTCAGGTTGTATCAGTAGCGAATCGGTATTGGTTTGACTTTGATCATCATTTGAAATTAAATTGTCATTGGAAGAAACATCAACAACATCGGTAACATTTTCAATTGATTCAGTCTCAGATAACGCTGCCTCTGACTCATTACATGCAGTTGCGGCATCGTCAATTACAGCTCTTGGTTTGAAAAAAGATAAGATTTTATGGGATTTGTTGCCGTCGGTGTTTTTCAATTTCTTCACATAGTATTTACTATTGTGAGACGACATGTTTACAAAAGGAAAGAAGTTAAAAAATATTTTATTTTATTATCAAAATGCGGGCTTCTTAAAGCGCACATGTGATAAGGATTTCCCGCTTTTTTTACCTTTAAAGTGAAGAGCGTAGTTTTGGAAAGGTTAAATTGCGGATTTCAATTCAGACTTTTTGACTACGTTTGGGAATTTTTACACCTGAAATTGGGAAAAATATAGGGGTTTTGCCATTGGGAATGGGTCCGAATACCGGACTCAGTGGAATGCTAGAAAAATCCATGATATGACAAATGTAGGAGTAAAATGGAACATACATGACATATGACAAATGTAGGAGTAAAATGGAACATACATGAAATATGACAAATGAAGGAGTAAAATGGAACATACATGAAATATAAAATAGAACATACATGACATAATTTTTTATGACAAATGTAGGAGTAAAATGGAACATACATGACATATGACAAATGTAGGAAAAAAATGGAACATACATGACATATGACAAATGTAGGAGTGAAATGGAACATATGTGACATGACAAATGAAGGAGTAAAATGGAACATACATGACATATGACAAATGTAGGAGTAAAATGGAACTGACATGAAATATGACAAATGTAGGAGTAAAATGGAACATACATGACATATGACAAATGTAGGATTTAAATGGAACATACATGAAATATAAAATGGAACATACATGACATATGACAAATGTAGGTGTAGAATGGAACATACATGACGTATGACAAATGTATGAGTAAAATGGAACATACATGACATATGACAAATGTAGGAAAAAAATGGAACATACATCACATATGACAAATGTAGGAGTAAAATGGAACATACGTGACATGTCAAATGAAGGAGTAAAATGGAACATATGTGAAATATAAAATAGAATATACATGACATAATTTTTTATGACAAATGTAGGAGTAAAATGGAGCATACATGACATATGACAAATGTAGGAGTAAAATGGAACATACATGACATATGACAAATGTGGGAAAAAAATGGAACATACATGACATGACAAATGAAGGAGTAAAATGGAACATACGTGACATATGACAAATGTAGGAGTAAAATGGAACATACATGACATATGACAAATGTAGGAGTAAAATGGAACATACGTGACATGACAAATGAAGGAGTAAAATGGAACATACGTGACATATGACAAATGTAGTAGTAAAATAGAACATACATGACATATGACAAATGTAGGAGTAAAATGGAACATATATGAAATATGACAAATTTAGGAGTAAAATAGAACATACATGACATATGACAAATGTAGGAGTAAAATGGAACATACATGACATATGACAAATATAGGAGTAGAATGGAACATACATGACGTATGACAAATGTAGGAGTAAAATGGAACATACGTGACATATGACTAATGTAGGAGTAAAATAGAACATACATGAAATATAAAATGAAACATACATGATATATGACAATTGTAGGAGTAAAATAGAACATACATGACATATGACAAATGTAGGAGTTAAATGGAACATACATGAAATATAAAATAGAACATACATGACATATGACAAATGTAGGAAAAAAATGGAACATACATCACATATGACAAATGTAGGAGTAAAATGGAACATACGTGACATGACAAATGAAGGAGTAAAATGGAACATACGTGAAATATAAAATAGAATATACATGACATAATTTTTTATGACAAATGTAGGAGTAAAATGGAGCATACATGACATATGACAAATGTAGGAGTAAAATGGAACATACATGACATATGACAAATGTGGGAAAAAAATGGAACATACATGACATGACAAATGAAGGAGTAAAATGGAACTTACGTGACATATGACAAATGTAGGAGTAAAATGGAACATACATGACATATGACAAATGTAGGAGTAAAATGGAACATACGTGACATGACAAATGAAGGAGTAAAATGGAACATACGTGACATATGACAAATGTAGGAGTAAAATAGAACATACATGACATATGACAAATGTAGGAGTAAAATGGAACATATATGAAATATGACAAATTTAGGAGTAAAATAGAACATACATGACATATGACAAATGTAGGAGTAAAATGGAACATACATGACATATGACAAATATAGGAGTAGAATGGAACATACATGACGTATGACAAATGTAGGAGTAAAATGGAACATACGTGACATATGACTAATGTAGGAGTAAAATAGAACATACATGAAATATAAAATGAAACTTACATGACATATGACAATTGTAGGAGTAAAATAGAACATACATGACATATGACAAATGTAGGAGTTAAATGGAACATACATGAAATATAAAATAGAACATACATGACATATGACAAATGTAGGAGTTAAATGGAAAATACATGAAATATAAAATAGAACATACATGACATATGACAAATGTAGGAGTTAAATGGAACATACATGAAATATAAAATGGAACATACATGACATATGACAAATGTAGGAGTAGAATGGAACATACATGACGTATGACAAATGTATGAGTAAAATGGAACATACATGACATATGACAAATGTAGGAGTAAAATAGAACATACATGAAATATGAAAAATGAAGGAGTAAAATGACCTTTTGTTTTTAAAAAATTGTGTTTTAAAGAAAATAAGACATTTATAAACAACATGAACAAAGATCATTTAAATGGCATTTTTAAGCCACTTATTAATCATGGTAATACAAATGTATATATTGAAAAGAAAAAATAATCATTGATGACATATTAAAGTATTTTATGAGCTTTTTGTTTGTGATCTTTACTCTTTGTAGCTTGCTGTTCAGCCAATGCTCCGTGTTGAAGGTTTATCTTTGACCTATAATGGTCTGGTTTTGCAAATTGTGACATGGATGGAGAGTTGTCTCATTGACACACATATCACATCTTCTTGTATCTATATATAGTCATGATAGTTTGTAAATATTGATGTTATATTTGTTGATTATTACAGGATAGGAATGGTACAGACTGGTTGGAATATAAAAGCACAGATCAGCTGATTGTTGGTGCTCCTCAAAAGGAGGATGTAGGCAGCTCTAGTATATTTATCACAGTTAGATCTAAACATTGTACATCAACTGTTCCCTGGAGAGTGGCAGTAACATTTGTTATAGAATTTCCCCAACAGATTTCCACAGCAGGTATATATAGATTTGTTACATGTTTGTCAGTCATCTGTGATAAAGCTTTCCTACATGTATGTCAGTCTTATGTGATAAAGCTTTCCTACATGTATGTCAGTCTTATGTGATAAAGCTTTCCTACATGTATGTCAGTCCTGGGTGATAAAGCTTCCCTACATGTATGTCAGTCTTATGTGATAAAGCTTCCCTACATGTATGTCAGTCCTGGGTTATAAAGCTTCCCTACATGTATGTCAGTCCTCTGTGATAAAGCTTCCCTACATGTATGTCAGTCCTCTGATAAAGCATCCCTACATGTATGTCAGTCCTCTGTGATAAAGCATCCCTACATGTATGTCACTCCTGTGATAAACCTTCCCTACATGTATGTCAGTCCTCTGTGATAAAGCATCCCTACATGTATGTCAGTCCTGGGTGATAAAGCTTCCCTACATGTATGTCAGTCCTGGGTGATAAAGCTTCCCTACATGTATGTCAGTCCTGGGTGTTAAAGCTTCCCTACATGTATGTCAGTCCTTTGTGATAAAGCTTCCCTTCATGTATGTCAGTCCTGGGTGATAAAGCTTCCCTACATGTAAGTCAGTCCTGGGTGATAAAGCTTCCCTACATATATGTCAATCATCATTGGTGATAAAGCTTCCCTACGTGTATGTCAGTTCTCTGTGATTAAACTTCCCTACATGTATGTCAGTCCTGGGTGATAAAGCTTCCCTACATATATGTATGTCAGTCCTGGGTGATTAAGCTTCTCTACATGCATGTCAGTCCTGGGTGATAAATTTCCCTACATGTATGTCAGTCCTGGGTGATTAAGCTTCTCTAGATGTATGTCAGTCCTTGGTGATAAAGTTTCCCTAAATGTATGTCAGTCCTGGGTGATACAGCTTCCCTATATATATGTCAGTCCTGGGTGATTAAACTTCCCTACATGTATGTCAGTCCTCTAAGATTAAGCTTAGATCTAAACATTGTACATCAACTGTTCCCTGGAGAGTGGCAGTAACATTTGTTATAGAATTTCCCCAACACATTTCCACAGCAGGTATATATAGATTTGTAACATGTTTGTCAGTCATCTGTGATAAAGCTTTCCTACATGTATGTCAGTCTTATGTGATAAAGCTTTCCTACATGTATGTCAGTCTTATGTGATAAAGCTTTCCTACATGTATGTCAGTCCTGGGTGATAAAGCTTCCCTACATGTATGTCAGTCTTATGTGATAAAGCTTCCCTACATGTATGTCAGTCCTGGGTTATAAAGCTTCCCTACATGTATGTCAGTCCTCTGTGATAAAGCTTCCCTACATGTATGTCAGTCCTCTGATAAAGCATCCCTACATGTATGTCAGTCCTCTGTGATTAAACTTCCCTACATGTATGTCAGTCCTGGGTGATAAAGCTTCCCTACATATATGTATGTCAGTCCTGGGTGATTAAGCTTCTCTACATGCATGTCAGTCCTGGGTGATAAATTTTCCTACATGTATGTCAGTCCTGGGTGATTAAGCTTCTCTAGATGTATGTCAGTCCTTGGTGATAAAGTTTCCCTAAATGTATGTCAGTCCTGGGTGATACAGCTTCCCTACATATATGTCAGTCCTGGGTGATTAAGCTTCCCTACATGTATGTCAGTCCTCTATGATTAAGCTTCCCTACATGTATGTCAGTCCTGGGTGATAAAGGCAGATTTTACAGTATTGTGTTCTGTCTCCTACTTTCATGTTGCTAACGTGACAGAGACAAAAATGAGTAACGTTAGCGACATTTGGACATGTCACATGAGCAACAACATCTTTAAAAGTTAAAATGTATGCACACAGTGATGTTTAATATATGCCTGGAGTAATAAAATAGTACAGTCTGGTTTAGAATTTCTAAATATACAGAATGTCATTTGCAGGTGTACTTTATATCAAATGAATACACAAGAAACCAAAAAATGAGTAACGTTAGCGACATTTGGACATGTCACATGAGCAACAACATCTTTAAAAGTTAAAATGTATGCACACAGTGATGTTTAATATACGCCTGGAGTAATAAAATTGTACAGTCTGGTTTAGAATTTCTAAATATACAGAATGTCATTTGCAGGTGTACTTTATATCAAATGAATACACAAGAAACCAATTCGTAATAGTAACATTAGCAACATCTACTATCATGACATTACGTTTTGTTGCGAACGTCTTTTTGGTGGACGGAATACATTTAAGGTCCTCTTGTAACGATATTACATATAACTTACCATCTTTGCTTCCCCATCATGTGAAGGAACTGACTCCGAATCTATTTCTGCAAAGGGCAATATCGTAACTCCTATACAGGTGAGTTACAGATCTAAATATATGTTGCTCACGTGACACTGATTTGGACGGAAACGTCGAGAGTAACGTTCGCAAAAAATAAAACAGCCAATGATATTGATTCCTCAAGTCCTTTGAACCCCTTACGTCATCCAAATTTAATATGATTGCTATTTTCAATTATTTATAAAACCCGGGATAAAAATAACTACAATGGGCTATCTGAGAACCATCAAGAAAATTGCGATCGTGACATACCACAATGGACGGAAAAGACGTGACGTTAGCAACAATATTATTAAATTACCTTTTTTAGCCTTTACCAATAAAAATCTGCCTTAAAGTTATGATTAAAACACAAAAGAAGACTTTTTATTAAAATATAAGTCCATGTTATTAGGCTCCACTTATAAATAATACTTCAAAATTCCACTCCAAATAAGCTGGATGTCAGTAAAGTAGGTCATGATGTCTATTCCATGTCCAATATTTTGAAATTGAAAACCCTCTAATTCTAACAAAAAACACAAACACAGAGTAATTTTTATTTTTATTTACTCAGAAAGACACATTTTATTCAATAACATAATGCATTACTCCATTACACAGTCTGTTTCACAGTTTCAGCAACTGCTTTTTTGATGGATACAAAAAAACAATATTTCCTTCTTATTGTAAAATCTGCCTAAAGCTTCCCTACATATATGTCAGTCCTGGGTGATAAAGCTTTCCTACATGTATGTCAGTCCTCTGTGATAAAGTTTCCCTACATGTTATTCATTTATGTCATTCCTCTGCAGGGTTGGCAAAGTATTACCCGCCCGGGTTTTACTGGGCGGGAAAACCCGGGTTTTCCCGTGCTGGGCAATACTCCCTGAAACGGGGAATACTGGGTAATACTGGGTAATACTGGGCAATATGATTTTTTAAGCTTATTTCAACATAAAATAGTAAAGACTTGTTGTAGTCTTATAGTATTGTAGCTAAATATATACATTTTATACAGATAACCATTGAGAGTCATCAAAAATTCAATTTCATTCTCTTCTCCACATAATTTTATGTAGGCAAAATACAATATTTGCACAATTTAGGACTCCTCATTAATTTCCAAGCATTGTTTCAATAATCTTAACACTTTATTGCAGTGTTTAAGTGAATTGTAAAGTAAATTGCTATACATGTATACACAATCATGATTGCTAAATAAACACCCTACATGGTCTTGTCATTAATAACTCTTATAGAAATGAAAAGACTGATTATTGTTATATAAACATATCTGTGTTCTAATCTGAATAATTACTTATTAATTAGTTTTGTACATTTGTACATATATAAATTATTTCAAAGTATTTTTTCTTACACATTTACATGTACATGTAATCCTTAAATTCTTTATACTAGTTATATATTTGAAAAAATATTTTTTTATCAGAGTTGTTAGAATAATTCTTTCTCAGATGTATACTCTTGTACTTTTGTACATGTATGTATCATAAGACTCTCAAACAAGTAAACTTATTTATAAATAAAAATAGGTTTACATATATCTTAAATGTATTGCATTTGTGTTTGATTACTGAATCCTCTTTGAAATTCAGGCCAGAAACGTATATTACCCAGTATTGCCCAATATTACCCAGTAAAACCCAGTAAAACCCGGGTTTTCCCAGTATTTCCCACTGGGCTGGGCAACACTCATAAAACCTGGGTTTTTGCCAACCCTGCTCCTCTGTGATAAAGTTTCCCTACATGTATGTCACTCCTCTGTGATAAATCTTTCCTACATGTATGTCACTCCTCTGTGATAAAGCTTCTCTACATGCATGTCAGTCCTGGGTGATAAAGCTTCCCTACATATATGTCAGTCCTGGGTGATAAATCATCCCTACATGCATGTCAGTCCTGGGTGATAAATCATTCCTACATGTATCATGTGTATGTCAGGCCTTAGTGATCAAGCTTCTTTTTATGTAAATCAGTCCTTGGTGATATACTAGTAGTTCCCCAAAATGTATGTCGGATTCCTGTTTGATTTAAGTAATGCAGTGACCACAATATCAATAACAAACATTATGGAACGTATATAAACCACCTGGAAAATCGTTTTTTTCTCAAGTTTTTGCTTATTGTAATCTATAGTCGGCACCCCTGTCTGGCATGATCAATTTTTTGAGAATAAAATGGCAGACTATACAGGCCTTTTCAGGGTATACATGGAAAATGTTCAATGTTTGGGTTTTTGTCGAGCCTGCAACTTTTGTTGCAGAAAGCTCGACATAGGGATAGTGATCCGGCGGCTACAGCGGCGGCGGCGGCGGTGTTAGCTTACTTCTTAAAAGCTTCATAATTCAGAAGGTGGAAGACCTGGATGCTTCATACTGTGTATTTAGATGCTTCATGTTACAAAGTTTCCGTCAGTCACATGTCCAATGTCTTTGACCTCATTTTCATGGTTCAGTGACCACTTGAAAAAAAGTTCAAATTTTTTGTAATGTTGAATTCTCTCTTATTATAAGTAATAGGATAACTATATTTAGTATGTGCCTACCTTGCAAGGTCCTCATGTCTGTCAGACAGTTTTCACTTGACCCTGACCTCATTTCATGGATCAGTGATCAAGGTTAAGTTTTGGTGGTCAAGTCCATATCTCAGATACTATAAGCAATAGGGCTAGTATATTCGGTGTATGGAAGGACTGTAAGGTGTACATGTCCAACTGGCAGGTGTCATCTGACCTTGACCTCATTTTCATGGTTCAGTGGTTATAGTTAAATTTTTGTGTTTTGGTCTGTTTTTCTCATACTATATGCAATAGGTCTACTATATTTGTTGTATGGAATGATGATAAGGTGTACATGTCTAGCGGGCAGATGTCATGTGACCTTGACCTCTTTTTCATGGTTCAGTGGTCAAAGTTAAGTTTTTGAGTTTTGGTCTTTTTATCTAATACTGTATGCCATAGGTCAACTATATTTGGTGTATGGAAATATTTTATGATCTTTATGTCAGTCGCGCAGGTTTTATTTGACGGTGACCTCATTTTCACGGTTCATTGCACAGTGTTAAGTTTTTGTGTTTTGGTCTATTTTTCTTAAACTATAAGTAATGGGTCAACTATATATGTTGTATAGAAGCATTGTTAGCTGTACATGTCTGCCTGGCATGGTTCATCTGACCTTGACCTCATTTTCAAGGTTCATTGGTCTTTGTTTAGTTATCTTGGTTAATGTTAAGTTTATGAAACAGTTGTAATAAAACTAAGCTTTATACTTAGGACTATCAACATAATATCAATGATTAGTATAGAAGGCGAGACATTTCAGCGTGTGCACTCTTGTTTATTTTTGTTAAAGTCATATGAACATGATGAAAGGAGTTTCTTGAAATAAGAATGTAAAATAAAATGATTGAATGAATGCATGTAATAGACTATATATTTAACTCATCTATGCATGATCTTTGTCCCACTGTTAGGGTTGCTGCAGTGATGTTAACTTTTTGTTTATAAGGTTTATATTTCAAAAGGTAGAATACCTGGATGCTTTAGGTCTTACATATGTCCATTGTCCTTTTCCT